>NC_056737.1:1473933327-1473955827 GCF_019279795.1 Protopterus annectens | reverse complement strand
GTCACATCACATAGCAGTGTCCCTCCTCACACTTCCAGCAGATGTTATAGTGTCAGGACAGTGTGCACAATTACCCTCACAGAGTGCAGACATGCCATAATAGTTGTACAAGTGTGTTTGTACAGAACCATATCTGATCACTCTAAATCACATATGTTATGTCAGAGACATGGGATTACTGGTGGTATTATTCTGATATTGTCCCTGATTGTGCATGCTTCTTTTAATGTTGTCCATGAGCCTTTACCTGTGTCCCACCTGCTGGAGACCTCTGCTGAGATTACACTCATATTCAGGCAGGTCAGTTTGCACAGCTTCACAAAATATACCTTACCCCAATTGTATATAACATCCCTGATAGATGTCCTTTGCATTTTTCATGTAAGGATGCTTATCTCACACAGATGTCTTCCCCATCATTATGTCATCTTATGTTACAGTCACATAATACAAATGTTCACTGTGTGGTTCCTACTGTACCATATTGATATGAAATCGGTGTTGTTGCTACAAGTGTCTTCCACTGACATGCCTTCATCTGCTGTACATGGATTGCTTCACATGTTCTCTTTTCCTGTGTTCATTCCTACAAATGATCTGTGTCCCTAGTCAATGCATTCCCCTTAGTACTTGTTTTACATGGCAGTCCATGTATCCTTACAGATCACTTACACAACATTGGTATAAAATGCCTGGAAAGAGATTTCACAATACTCTGCACTGTATACATTGTCCTGTACTGTATTTGGACCATATATATAACCATCATACCTCTCAAGTGTCCAGATTTTTGCAGTATGCCCATAATTTTGCCTTATATCTTTTGATCTCTTCCTTATAAAATTTTTGATTTTCCGCCATATCACTGGGATGATCTGAGGACTGATGTCTCTAAATAATTACATACATTTGAGTTTTGTGCTTCAAATCCTTCAGAAAATGCATCTTAGCACAATCCTTATTATTCTAGCAAATTTCTACATTTAAATGTTCAAATATATATAGAATCTGTCCCTGTTTCTGCAGCATTGTCCCCTCATTATGTTGGGCTTTGTCCAGATTTCTTACACTAAGAGAGTGAGAGCTATGGAAACTTATACGTTAAGCTCTGGTGATCACTGCGGCATTCCTTGCAAACAAGCTAACCATCTGTACTCTGATGTAAACAGGATTGCTATCCATGTTGCTTTACACAGTTTCCTGCCTGCATCCATGAAACCGGCCTTATTTACATTTAAGCATGGTGCTCGGCATGAGTATGTAATTAGCACTGCTGCTCACTGTGCATCACTAAGAACACATGTAAACTCCATGTAGGCTTTACGCAAAACCTAAATGGAGTTTACTGAATCCCAGGAATTGTCTTATTTTCTGGAGTGTTCTGCTGTTCTGCCTCCCATTCCTTGCATTTTCCAACACCCAGCAAAAAAAAAAAACCTTCATAAAGACCAAAGTTTATCTTATGATCCATCAGATTTGCCTGTCTTAGCTGTCAGCAGTATTGTCTCTGAGAATAAATCCATGTGTTGTGCTTACTTTTTTCTTAAACAAGAACCAGTTTCTTTCTAGCTGACATCTCACTAGTTAAATGGAATTGTCTTGTTTGTTGATAAACAACTATTAAAGCAGCAGTAACACTTTATCTTCCAACTGTGGGCAACTCATTTCTCTAGTATAACACTGTAACAATTACTTGAAGCCAGCTTTTCATACTATCTACAGTATCACTTCTACCTTTGCACTTTTATAATACACTGCCAAATGTCAAATGTTTTATATTCTTCTCAGTTGTCCAATGATGCATTTTCCTACATCTCTATTAATAATTTCCATGCACTGCATTTATTCATCTCTCAAAAGTTTATTCTCGCAGTCTGTTTGTCTTGTCCTTGAGCTTAGGTTTTCTAACTGCCATCCCTGAACTGTCTTATAACCATATGTCAGTGGTAGGGCTGAATTCTGTCTGCAGATAGTCTTGAGATGAGAAGAGTGAATATAAACACTATATATCTCATGGGTCAAATTAACTGTTATTACACCACAATATATTGTATTCAGATCCCCTGGCAGCGTGGCTGAACCCATCAAAATGTGCTTCAGACAAATCATAGTGATTCTCAACTGCACAGTTACTTTGCAGTAATGATTTTGTAATGAATCAGTGCTCATTTCTCTGTCACAGTACACAAAGACAAATACATATGGGATAAAAGTAATTTTATGGAAAAAAAATCTCATTCTGAGTTAACATGGTTAAACTGTCTTTTCTTAAAAATGGGAATGCATCTGTAAGACTAGAAGTTAATGAATTAGTGATTATCAAAGGAAGTAAAGAAAGTCATTTAGGGTGAACAAAGAAAATGCATTATTAAGAATATCTGCAATTAGAAGACCTTAGCTGCAATTTTATAGAAAAGGAAGTCTGAAATGAGAATGCTTTTATGTTGAAAGAAACAATGTATCAAGGTCAGTAGCTTGTATGACCCCCCCCCAGTATTATGTATGCCAGCTAATGAAAAATTAAACTTTTTAAATGATGGCTATCATTCAATGAGCTGTCCTTCATCACGAAATATTAAAGACATCATTGTGTAAAATTTAAAACTAAAGTAACCATGAACAGTAAAAATGGAATATATATATATATATATATATACCATAGCTTCTTATAAAATACATCTAATTCACTCATGCAGTAACATTATTCTGTGTTCCTATTGGTGCACGATCAAATTGTGGCACATATTTATTTTAATCAGTATATAGATTTTTTGATAACCGTCAGCATAGTTGGACATTTATATTTATTGCACTGACGTGCAGCAAATGATGTATTCAGAAGGCTGCAGTAATAAACAGTTCCCTATTAAAATTGTGAAGGTACACTTACACGAATGCTGACACATATACGCCAAAGCACGAAACACCGATCGTCCTGAAATGCGAAATCTGAAATGTTGAATCATCATGGTTGGCCCATCTGCGGTATAGCTCCGTAAGGGAAGTGTCCGAGAGTTACAGACCTTAGGGTTAGGGTGCGGGTTAAGGTAAGTGCATTGATAGTAATGTATGTAAGGTTTAGTGTAGGGTTAGAAGTAGGGTTTTGGTTAGTATATGTATGTGGTTTATTTACTTTGTTTGGGTAGGTAGTATGTAATGCGCGGCGGGGTTGGACAACTATGACGATTCGAGATTTTGAATTTCGTGGTTTAGGGCGTTCAGTGTATTCGCGGTGTGAGTAATATGTGTCGATGGTTACGTATTCGGTGAATAGGACTTTTGCGGTTCTAATATAGACCAGTAATAAACATGTAACTACAATTCAATGACTTTTAATACCCCTTAGACTTGGATTATAAACCAACAGATGTTATGTGATCCTATCTCACCTCACCTTAAGACTTGCATTGATGAGCCCGATCATCCTCGGCTCCACTCGCGCACGCTTATGCTATAGAGCGAGGCCTCTTATTATTGAGCTATCTTTATTTCTACACACACTCAGGTTTCTAGTGCAAAGCTGCTATCTCAAAGCCAGGGAGAATTAAACATCTTGTAGATCATACAGGCTGCCATATGCACTCATGCTTAAATGTAAGTTCAGGTGAGCAGTGGGTTCATCTTACCTAAGTACAGAATTTGGCTTGAACAAGGCAGGTGTTGCAGTCATAGGGAGGGATAGAATGGGAAAGGGAAAGACTGTATATTACAGTAGAGACTGGGAAGAAGATTTAGGCTTAGGGAGCAGGAAGTGGATTTTAGGTTTAGGGAGTAGCAGGGTAGTTTTAGGGTTAGAGAGCAGCAAGGTAAATTTATGGTCAGAGAGGGAGAGGGGAATTTTAGGGTTAGGGAGTTAGAAGACAGTGTTAGGGTTAGGGAATTAGAAGAGGAGTTTAGAGTTAGAAAGCAGGAGGAGACTTTTATGGTCAAAGTGGGGAAAGGGTATTTTAGGGGTAGAGAGTATGAGGGGAGTTTTGGGATATGTAGTAGCAGGGGATGTTACAATTTAGGGCGCAACAGATGAGTTTTAGGTTTACAGAACAGGAGAGGATTTTAGACTTAGGGAACAATTGAGTAATTTAGGTTTAAGGTGGTGAGTTGGACTTTTGTGCTTAAGAAGCAAGTGGAGAATATAAGGTAAGGTATGGGTAGTGGTGTTTTAGGATTAGCGAGTGGAAGCATTCAGGTTAGGACATAAGTGGCAGTATTAGAGCTAGTGTTAGAGTTCTGGTAGGTCTATATAATTTAATGGGGTAAGGTATTGGTAAGACTAAGTGTTAAATAAGATTGAGCTAGTGGGAGTTCGAGTACTTGCCTTTCCAAGCAAGTGGCAGTGAGCACGTGTGTTGTGAAATACTTCACGCAAGAACTTGAAGTAGAACATCCATCGACCTACCAATCATCCAAATCAAACTTTTGTATCCTGTGCATTTGACATTTTTCCTGCATAATATGTTAAAAACACATAAGCAGTTGCTGTCTCACCCATAGCATTTGCTGCACTTGAGTATTTTTTTGCTTATAGAGCTGGACGTCTTCTTTTATCCCTCATTGTATATCATAAAAGCTCCTAACACATCAACATTTCATCATGTGGACCAGTTGGCCTAGTGTTTGAAAGCCTTGCTTCAATGGTCAGATGGAAGAACTGCTTCATTTTTCCAACAAAGTTGTGAACGCATATTTTTTGGTTAGGTTCCAAAATATAGAATAAAGTACAAGAAAATGGTATTATTGACTTTCATTTAATCAAAAGCAATGAGTGTTATAACTTGTTCTGTTGTTAGTTGGGTTGCAGGAGATTTGACATTGGTGTAGCATATGGTTTAATTTGATGTAACCTGGAATTGTTAAATTTATGAAGTGTGGTGTAGAAAATGCTCACTTTTCTCCGAATGTAGTGCTTATTTGTTTTTATTGTATCAAATCCCGCAAACATAATGCATAGTCAGGAATTGCATTTTTAAAAAATATTTTGACATTTGCTCATGGATGGGCATTCCTGGATTTACCAAATTTAAGTAAAGGATGTGTGGGCTATGAAGTCCCACATAAAGTTTGCAGGGGGGCCCTGTAATTTTTTTTTATTTTACTTTTGAAAGTTGCATTTTCTTTATGGTCACATGAAAATTGATTTTTTTTATACTTTTGAAAAATTAACATTTCTGTCATAATAATATTTCAGAAGTAAGAAAATCTATTTAAGTAAAGATACCCCCTAGTGTTGAATTTATTAGTATGGCAAAATGTCTTTGCAGTAGTGAATTGCATATTATAAAGATGAGTATTTCTAATATTGCACATTCTTATCAATCTTGGATTAAACTTAAATACTTCCTTGAAAAATATTAATTGTTGCTGATATGTATAACTTTGGCATATTGATCAGCTGTGGACATATATAAATAGTTATTTGCGTGTTTTATAATTGATTTATCTATTGTTTTAAAACCAAACAAAAAGAATATTTAAAGAAAGTCTTATTAATGTAAAATATGATGGAATTCTCCACATTTATTTTCAGGTAGACAATGGCATGCCTTTTTACCATTTGAAAAACATGGAATTAAAACATTTTAAAAGCCAAGATAAATATGCATTTATTTATTAAACATGCAATAATATTTATCCAGTATATATACATGAACTCTTTTTTTATACACAGGCATATCTTCATATACCAACCAAAACTCCTGGCATGCATTTAGAACTTGTCCACAAAGTAGTTATCCAAAGCAGCAATTGTTTTAACTTTTCGAACATTGTCAAATGTTTCAGTCTAATTTTACCATTCCAGCCAAGATGCTTAGAAAATGTATTTGTAGCTGGCATTGGTGTTTTTTATATTAAGCTTCATATTTGTATCTCTCGTGTTGTCTTCCACAATTTCTGTCATCTGAAATAAATAGCTGCTAAGACCAACACATAGTCAAAATCACAGTCAAAGTCAAAATAAACTTTATTGTCATTTAAAACTACACAAGTGTAGCCTAAACAAAATTTTGTGCATCAGCTCAGTTCTTAAGATTACAAAGGAAAGTGAAGCAACACATTCAGCAGAGGAATAAACATAACTAACAAACACAATACTAATCCAACTACATGCAAGAAAGAGCAGAGACATTTACCAACACTCATATATGAAAAGAATACCCTCCCCTGAGTTAAATTAACTACCCTATTTAAAGTAATAAAAACACACTACAGATTGAACAATTCCTAAGTTATTTGTTTAATATTGCACTTGAGTGGGTTATCTAATACTGACTATGGACATAATAAATATATATTGCACGTACTTGGAATATATGTAATTATATAGTTCACAGGTAAATACAAATTGACTTTTTATGTGTCTAGAGCCCCAGGACTAGTGCCCAAGTTCAGAAATCTAATGACTGTAGGGTAGAAACTGTTATTTAATCTTGCAGTCCTGCAGCGGATGCTGAGATACCTCCTGCCCAATACTAAATGCTTAAACAGTCCATGCACTAGATTTGTGGTGTTCTGTATTATTTTGATGGCCTTTAAGATGCTTTTTGAGAATAAAGTTATTGTATTGATGGAAGACTGGAACCTGTTACCTTCTCTGGAACTCTCACCGCTATTTGTAGTACCTTCCTTTCTGTAACTGTGCAGTCTTCCAAACCACACTGTGAAGATGCAGGTGAGGATGCCCTCTATTGTACCTCTATAGAAGATGGAGATAATATGAGGATGAAGCTTAGCTTTTTCAGCCTTCTTAAAAATTGGAGGCATTGATGTGCTTTCCTGACCAGCTGGGTGGAGTTTCCTGACCAAGAGAGATCCTCCAATATGTGTACATCCAGGAATTTCATACTCTTAACCCTCTCCACACTCTCACTATTGATCCTGAGCACTGGGTGGTTTATTCTCCTCTTCCTGAAGTTGATGATAATCTGCCTGATATTGCTTACATTCAGGTCAAGGTTGTTCCCCCACACCAACTGATCAGAGATGGCATGTCCTCTCTGTAGGCCCTTTGATCCTCTTTTGTGATGAGCCCCACAACTGTGGTGTCATCAGCAAACTTGATGATATCGCTGGACTTGCGCTTAGCATAACAGTCATGGGTCAGGATGATGAATACCAGCGGGCTGAGAACACATCCCCGTGGAACCCCGTTCATTGTGACACACTTTGATGTGTTGTTACCTGAACACAATCTCTGTGGTCTCTCAATCAGCTAATCCAGGATCCAGTTACAGAGATGTTTACTGATTCCTAACTGTGCCAGTCTTTCTATCAGCTGCATTGGTACCACTATATTAAATGCAGAGCTGAAGTCTATGAACAGCATCTTGACATAGTTGTCTTTGTCCTCTAAATGCTCAAGGGAGATGGGTAGTGCTACTGATATGGCATCAGCCGTGGATCAGTTAGCTCTGTATGAAAATTGCAGAGCATCAAAACCAGGAGGTAGGCATGATAAAAGTTGCTTTTGATCAACCGCTCAAAACATTTCATAAAAGTGGATGTCAGAGCAACAAGTCTGTAGTTGTTAGGGCTCTAGTGAGTGGTTTTCTTAGGTAGTGGAATGATAGTTTCCTTATTGCATGAAAGCAATTTTGTCATGACAAGAGCGGTCGGTGTTAAATATTTCCTTGAGCACTGTGCACAGCTGATCAGCACAGTGAAATATGAGTAATCCAAGCATTATCTGTTCCTAATCTTCATTGCATACACACAGTAAAGTTAAGACTTTGCCTTAACCAACAAAGGAGAGCAGGTTTATAACCAACAAAGGAGGGCAGGTCTATAACCAACAAATGAGGGCAGGTCTATAAGGGAAAATATAAGAGCTTGACTAAAACAGCCAGGTAGGGATATGAGGAAAAAAGCAGTGACCTATAGTGTGAAAGGTTCTGTTTTCAGTACATAGGCAGTTTGCTTCCCAGAAGAACTGTTGAAAAGAAACTTCTATCCTAAATTCACATGCTTACAGCAGAGGTTAAAACAATGCTATCATAAAATAACCTATTGAAAGGGTAAAGGAAACACAGCAAAGAACACACAACAAAAAGCATGTGTCAGAGAATTCAAAGCAGAGGACAAACTACTTGTTTTGGTGCCTACTGCCAAGGACAAGTTTCTCAGAAAGCAGCAAGGAACTTTTAAAATTATGGAAAAAATAAGAGGAATAAATTATAAATTGAGAGAATATGGAAAAAAAGTGACCAGATCAGATATAACACAGAATACTATGAAACTTTAAAAAGAAATTTTGTATCTATGGGGAGTATGCCTGCAGACAAATTCAATGCCCCCACAACAATTCATGAATTCACTTAAGATTATTCAAAGTGTACCGAACTAAGGGTATTTCCTCCAGGGGCCTCAGGGTCCACATCCAACTCCTTGTATCTCATCTGGATGATGAATTGTTAGAGCAATGGTCCCAAATTCAACAAAAGGCATCTATGGGTTTTGTGGACACCCTTGTTGCTCACTATGTTCGACTGATAGACTCTAATATCACAGAGGTAGCCTCTTTGTGTGAAGAGACTCAACAATTTGAAGGACAGGCCTGCTATACTAATTGTTTAAATTTGCTCAGTAAAGAGTTACTCACTTTGGAAGAGCAACTGAGGGATAGGAAAATTAAAACATTTCAATAGGATAAGGTTGATTATGAATGGGGTAAACCTTTTGGTCCCAATAAAAATTAAATTTGTTAATGTGGATAGGAAATCTTCTAAAAGAAAGAGACCTAGGTCTATTTTGAAAAGGACTCCCAGCTCGGTGAGTGGGACCTCAGCTGAGGATTCATCCTCCATGACAGATTCTGAGACATCATATACTGTAGTGCCTCCAGCCCGAAAATGTAGGAATTCTTATACCCCTTTAGGTGCAGGGTACGGAGGGAAGGGAGAAAGCATCATGGGAATAAATAGTGTAGAGACCCTACTGAAAGTGATGACAAACAAGTAAATAACTGTAGTAATGTCTTGAACATGTCTTCAACATCTTTGACACAAGCTAAAATGCAGCTTTTAAATAAAGGACTCAACTTTGTACTGACATTTTTTGTCTCGGAGGATTCATTAGCACAAGATATTATAGACTTTTGTTGTTTACTTAATCTCAGGCTATACTTTGACTCTGGTCCTAATACTGTTGACTCTGATATTTTCAGATTTCGTAAGTCCACATTTATGCCACCCATGCATCATTCAGTTCACTTATTTCAACACATGGTTCTCAAAGATCTACACATTCAGTCATGGGAGTTTCAGATTAAATCACATAATCTTTTGAGGATTGAACAACAAATTATTTGTGATTTACAAGAAAATCGGGGTTTAGTTATTTTTTCAGCTGACAAGGGGGTGCATGGATTGGTGCAAATATGATGCCGTGGCTCAGAGACAATTCATAGTTTCATAGGTTAGTACTAAGCTAACTGCCCTTGCAAGCCATTTTAAGCCTAGCCAATTATCCCTTGTGAGACTCAAACCCTGCACCTTGTGTTTGTAAGGCAAACACCTTAACCATTAGGCCACCCTCCTAACCCTGAATTGAACAATGGCCAGTACTAAGTGTCCATGCCTTTGGACCCGGGTCTGAAATTTAAACAAGAAAATTAATCAATATCTTTTGTTGGCCAGGGATGAAAGGATTACTCCCCAATCCACTTTGTACCATCTCACTGTCCCCGACCCTAGGCACCAATATCTATATTTGTTACCAAAGATTCATAAAAACCTACATGTCCCCCCCAGGTAGACCAATTGTATCTGGGTGTTGATTGGTTACTGAACCATTGTCACATTTTTTTACTTTACGCCTTTGGCCGCTTCTAAAATATGTCACAACTCATATTCAGGACACAACTGAATTCTTGCATTTAATTTCAGACATCCAACTTGAGCTGGGTGGTTGTTATGCAGCCTTGATATAGTGTCTCTATACACAAATATTCCCGATTGGGCAGGTTTGTTGGCTCTTGAACATTGGCTTTATCAAGCTGAGCTCTATCCATCAGGATTTAATACATTTCTTACTGGCCTTGCTGAACATGTTCTTACTAAGAACACTTTTTATTATCATGGAAAATGTTTTTGGCAGGTTCAGGGTACGGCTATGGTGGCGTCCTTTGTCCCCTTATATGCCAACCTATTTATGGCCTATGTGGAAAAGCAGTTGATATATGATGTAACTCATAACCTATACCATGGGTGAAATTGATATGTGAAGATGTTACCTCGATGATTGCTGGATGATTTGGAAAGCTGATGAGGGATATTTGTGTGAATTTATGGAATACATTAATGGCAATTAGTGGGGGATCCATTTTACTGTTAATTATGATGTTCATCAAATCACTTTCTTGGATGTTCTCATCACAAGGAACTTAGATCATACTCTGGATAAAAGTCTTCTGCAAGTATCCACAATATAACTCATTATTACATGCCTCCAGCTTTTAACCATCCCATGTTGCAAGTAACATCCCAAAATCAGTTTTTGCGCATTTGACTCATTTGTTCCCATCCTCAAAAATATGAAAGTTACAAACTGGATCTTATTAATAGGTTTAAATCCCGTGAGTACAAAACAGACACAATACTTTCAGCCAATAATTTTGCATCTTCCATCAATAGGAATGACCTTTTGGCATACAGGGATATACAGCAACTAGGATCATCTGAACTTAAGACTGATTACTACCTATGGACGTAATACCAATGTTTTGTTACACATAGTGAACAAACATTGGAATATACTGTTAGCGAATGATAGATTATCTGGTTTCTTAAAAGATAAATGCCAATTTTCTTACTATAAGGGTAAAACCATTGAATCTTATTTTAATCACTATAAACAGGGGTTAACTTTGGGGGAATCACTGCAAACTACTTTAACTGGTGATTTGTTGCAGGAGTGTTATCCATGTGTTCATTGTGTTCACTGTGCCAGGGTGGTTAAGTCCCAACAGTTCACTAGCAAGAATACTGGGTTGGTTTTTGACATCAGGTTTATGGCCAAGTGTGGAACCAATTGGGTTATTTACCTAGCTACTTGTACGTGTTCTGCTTTTTACACAGGACAGACTTCTCGCCCAGTAAGGATAAGGATATCTGAACACCTCAGTGATATTAGATTGAAAAAACCCAGTAATGCACTATACAAACATTCCTTGACACATTCTACAGCATCTTTTAGGTTTACCATTATTGACAGGATAAGTGGGCTAATAAAATTGGTTGGCATGGCATGCTTAACAAGAAAGAAAAAAAGTGGATTATTAAGCTGGGAAAATTATTCCCTCAGGTCTTAATGAGCATCTATAACCAACCAATTACGGGGACTCTTATTGTATCATGTGATGATCTTTAAGTATAATAGGCTTGTTTTTGTTGCTTATACTTTTACACTGAGGTAGGCTTAATAACATTTGGGCCGAGACCGGTCTGTTTTGCCTATATATGCTTTATCAAAATATTTTTATTTTCAGGCGCCTTATGCCTTTGAGTGCTGACCTGTGTGTTTTTTGTGGACATTTGCATTTTGGGGCCGTGCACCTGTCATACTTGTAGCAGTCTTTCATTGTGAGACCCTATCGGTGCCATACAAATAAGACATAATGGATTTAAGTACTGAGGATTGAGGGTGTATTTCCAGAATTGTGTTTCAAAACTAATTTAACATGACAGAATAATGACAACATACCTGGTAAAAAAGTAAATTTTAATACATATTGCATACCAGAATCCCAGTGCCTAGCAGTTAGAGAAGAGGTATAGGAAATGATTATCCCTGGGTTGTGGAAAAATCCCATATTGAGTGGAATAGCCCCATTCTTCTGACATTCACTAAAACGGATCAGTAAGATTTTGTGGTGACTTGTGAAAACTAAACAGCATCTCCAAGTCTGACTCATATCCTATGTCCTCAGTGAATGAGCGAGTTAAAAAGTATACATTTGTTTTAGCTATACTTATATCTACCTAAAAGCTATTTGCAAATTCTACTAGTTACTGAGGTAATGGAGAAAATGGAATTTCCCATGCCAGATGGCTGGTTCCCTTATAAAGTCATGGTCTTTGATCTTCATGAAGGAAAAGTGACTTTTCAGAGTGTCATGCACAAAGTTAACATATCCCATAAAAGATAACTGTCAGCCAATCAGGTTGAGGTGGTCATATACTCCAAGGGCATGGGAAATTATCTTTCTAAGGTGCAGGAAATTTGGGAATCCATACACCAGGCTAGGCTAGCAGCAAACCCAATGCAAACCAGACATGGTAGTAGGCAACAATTTTAGCTACTCATTAGGCTGGGAAATTCTAAGGTCACAGGCTGAGAAAGTAAATGCAGTACTGAACTGGCCCAGATGACAGGGCTAACCAAGTGTAGGACCATACTAAATATCAGACTGATATATGTCATAAAAAAAATAGAAACCGAAGTCTATTTTATGATCAGAGTTCAACATAACAATTCTGAACTCCTCTAAGCAATTGTTTCTACTGATGTGACTAAAGAAGTGATGACAGCATGTTCTGTCATAAAATGTGGAATGGGATGACATTAGTCATAAGTTCAGTAATGCTGAAAGACATTACTTTGTGATTGAAAGAAAATGTTTACTGATGAACTGGTCCCTCAGTATATAGAAACATTATCTTTTGTGGAAACCATGGGCGGCCATGGTGGTGCAGTGGTTAGCATTATCGCCTCACAGCAAGAGGTTCCCTGGTTCAATCCTTGGCTGGGTGCCTTCTGTGTGGAGTCTGCATGTCCTCTCTGTGGTTGCGTGGATTTCCTCCAGGTGCTCTGGTTTTCTCCCACATCCCAAAGACATGCTGTAGGTGGATTGGACACTCTAAATTGGCCCTAGGTGTGTGTGTGTGTGTGCCTGCTGTGGAAGGTTGGGCACCGGAATGGCAACTCGACACCGTAAAACTCCACTGCCAATCATGAGTGGACATGTGATCCACTGTGGCGACCCCTAACTGGGAAAAGCCAGAAGAATCTTTTGTGGAGACCACACTCCACATTTGTAATTGCATAAGCAAAGGGATGACAGTCCTAAACTTCCCTAGTGGCATTGTCTTTGCAAGCATTTAATTTAAAGATTCTGCCTCACTCCTCCTCACCCATGTTTCAGCCATCTGAATGTGAGCAAGTTGTCATAGTCTTACAACTCCTCCTCCTTTGAAGCAAAAAAGTGGGGTTCTATATGGGGAGGGGTATATATAGGGGTGGTTCAAACTAGTACTGGAATTATGTTTTAGAGAAAGCAGGTCTATAATAGATGGAAAATATAGACTTTATTTTTATGTAGATTTATAAGGGCAGAGTACAAATTGGTTAGTGCTATTAGATTCCTAAGGTAGTTGGTTAGAAGGAGTCTGAAATGGCTGAGAAGGAACCTTGTCAACTATGATGTATTTCTGCAGGCTGAGTGGAGATATTGCTACCCTGTGTTTGAGAAGTTGTTCTCCCTTGTGAGGAAAGTGGATTACTCATGTAATAAACTCCACTGAATGCTAGAAATACTAAACTGACCTGTGATTTCTAGGGTCTATATTATATTCTCGAATGCCGACAATGTTGAATCTGACATTGTCGACACGAGAATAGCGAACGCTCAGAATCTCGAGCCTGTAAATGGAAATCTCTGTAAGGGGCGATTTCCATTTACTGCAATGTAGTGCAGTCTTGGAGTTGGTATATTTAAGTAGTGGGGGGTGTGGGGGTGCAGGGGGGCTTACCCCTCTGCTTAAACTCATTAGGGTTTTTTTCTTATTGTCTTTTTATAAGGTTGATGTTTTGAAGACATTGATCATATGGTGTCGACCATATGTTGTTTGATGTTTTCAACCGTCGATCTTATAATATAGACCCGATTTCTATAATACTGAACAGCTTTTGAAAATCTAATATGGCAGTATGACAGGGAACGTAACACAAACTGTAAACATTTCTGCATTCAGTACTTGGACTGCTTGCTCCCTGAAATAACTGTCAACAAGATATGTATATCTGGATTAATGTTGTTCCTAAATCTGAAAAGAAGCATGGCTAATTTGCCCTGCAAATAATTCTGAGTTTTGAAACTTGAAATGTTGACTTTCAGCCTGTTTTTCTAAAGCATGTTGAACATAACTACTAAATGTTCATGTTTTGCTTTGTTTAACTTGTCAGCTGTTGTCCCTACATAGAATACTTCAGAAGAATTACAAATAATCAAGTATACAACAGGCATGCATTTACAGACTGTGACAAATAAGTAAATAATCTCTACCGACAAACATTTTCTCTCAATTCAAAAAGCTAAAAACAAGGCATGAAATGCTCCATACTCCAACCATATCTAAAAATCCTGGAACTAAATTTCCCCTTCAGACTCCACAACAATGCACACATCTTCCCGGGGAAAAACTCCATGAGAATACATTGTAATAATACATTGTACACAAAAAACACAACAGCATTGAAAGATATACATTGCACACAAAAACACAGCAAAGAGACTGAAAACTAATACATTAGTTTGAAGGAGTCAGGAGGAAGATAGAGCAGAAGAAGAAGAGATGGAGGTAATATTCATTTTATGAAGGTCAGAAAGAACAGGAAAAAGGAAAAAGGCAAAAATTCAAATGTAGGACTGAGAGCAGGCAGGAGAGAGGAGAGAGAGCAAAGGGCACTTAAGGAAGGGGTTTAGTCAGGGGAGGATAAGAGGAAGAGGGAGGGGAGCTAAGGACTGACCGTTGGTGAAAGAAGGGGAACGGGGGTGGGGAACTAGAGGGAAATAAGATCTAGGTAGAAGTAGACAATTTACATTTCAATTTTGGGAAGGCTGATCTTATCTTGAGAGGGGGGTATATATGGTTTAGCTTATGGATAATGCAGGGCAAGCAGTGGGGTAAAAAAAATTAGCTTGTGCAGTAGTAAGTTGGAGGAAATCAAGTTGATTAGAATTTGGCACTTAGTAGCAAGCAAAGCAAATAGAGGAGAGAGAGGTGTGGTGAGATTTGATAGAATAGGGGCACCATACAGTAGAAGGAGGGTAAGGTAGTGGCGAGAGTTTGTCTTGAAGATGGAGTATTTTACCCAGAATGTGGGATGTGGGCTGCCCAACAAAGTTTGGGGAACATAAGATTTTGGATGGATCTAGAATGTTGATTGGTATGGCAATGCCATCTGCCATCAGCTGCAGCTTGAGAAAGAGTGAAGGGATGTTGTTTGGGCATTGTTTGAATGTTTGAGCTTGAGTTGAAGTTGTTTGATGGTGGTGGTAATTGGTAGACACAGGGTTGTAGGGAGGAGGGTTAGAGAGGGGGAGAGAGATGGTGAGGAAGAAAGGCTTTGGGTTTTTTGGGTGGGTGGAAGTGAGAAGGATTTTAGAGGCCTGAGCCATGGGAGCAGCAAAAAGGAGTTAAAGAGAGTTGTGATTTCAGTGCTGTCAGTCTTATTGTGTCTGGACAGGGATTGATTTTGTACCCAGATGTATTATTTATAATGGGGGCTTGGGAATCTAGGATTTTAAGGAAGGTAGTATTGAAGTTTCAGAGTTGAAGGAAATTATTTAGGTTAGGGTGAGCATATGAGTGTTGTTTGGTGTGAAGGTGTTGGGTTTTACGGTCAATAAAGGCAGAGATGATCGAAATATAAATTAAAACTATTCCTGTTTGACTAATGGCTATGCCTGTGCAATTCACAAGACTAAGTTATCCCTGAACTATCTCTCTTATGTACACATACATATTAGTGACTTCCTCTGCTCTCTTATTTTTCTGTTTTTTACTCTACTTATGACAAAATGCATATAACTATATCTGACATATTGTCCTACTGCTTAACTGCACACAATGCTAATAATGTTGATGCAGAATATAGTTGTTTATTTCAGTATCACCTGCTTTATTTATCCTTATTTTGCATGTAATGCTGCTAGTTACCTGAGTATTCTGTATATTATATATGTACTACTGTTATAGTTTCTTGCAGAGCTTTTCTCCCCAGGCCTCCACTGAAAAGAGACTTGTTTGGCCAGTTAGATCGTCACAGTAAATAAATGGAAACACCTACATACATGCATGCGTAAATATATATATATCTGTACACACACACACACACACACACACACACACACACACACACACACACACACACACACACACACACACACACACATGTGTGTGTGTGTGTGTGTGTGTGTGTGTGTGTGTGTGTGTGTAGATATATATATATATATATATATATATATATATATATATATATATATATATATATATTCATTCACGTTTTATTTTGTAATAGGTTTAGCACAGGCAGCAGCCTCCTGAGTATATTTACAATAGGTGCAAAGAACAGGCTTAAAAATAAAGAGTCTGCTTTCAAAAGTTCTTTCCTTATTGCCAGTTGTTCTTTTTCAAGCAGGATTAACCCTGGGATTCAGTAAGGTTCTGTGCAGGAATAGCTTATTCCTGCATGGAAGCAACCGTGTAGGAGCAGCATGGCAGCGCACCATTCATAGTAACGAAGGCATGCTGCTTCTGCTCCTAAATGTACACGGAGCGTGGATGAGTGCAGGGGTGTGTCTGAGAGAAGAGGTCTCAAAATACACATGCCTCTGCACTCAGGAAGTGCAGTTCAGCAATAACAATGAGTGAAAACGCTCATAGGAGGTTGCATACCTCCCAGCTGTACAAATCATAGCATAATGTCCACACATTTGTTGCCCATACAGTTGGCCTGTACCACAGTTGTACCTTGAAATCACGGGATGATGTCAGGAATGAAGCCATGAAATAATAGCATACATATGAGTGTCATACAACAAAATCCATCAGAAACCATATATTAAAACCAATCCTGTTACTCTAGCAGCTGTCTCAAGTTTATAAGAGCAATAATGAAACTATGTCCATAGTTGGACCTCATGTTGTCAAGCTTTGTTGAGATAATGTGCATTAAGAGGTTGAGAGGTATGGGGGATTGCTAGGATGTCTGCCCAATGTGCAGATGCATGCAGCAATCCACAGCAATAAGTGAAACCTGTCCCTTCCAAGAGAAAATAGCAGTAGAATTTTTTTTATCAAACAGATTAAATTTAACAGTAGGTGCGTGGGTTTGCCCATTGCTTAGCTACACATACTGTAGCTTAAATGGCACAAGAAGATAAATATCAAGATACAGTCAACTAAATCATTACTGCAATAATGTAGTGGTCAGAGTGCTCGCCTGGTGAGCAATTATTATGGGTTTTATTCCCACTGTAGTAAATTCCATTTTCCATGTCAAATCACTTTATGAACAATTTTTTTTGCCATATAACCTACTAAATAACATATATTTGTGAACTGAAGTACTGCATTAAATGCAGATGTGTGGTGTCATTGTAATAATGTTGAAAAATCCACAGATAAACACAAGTGCCCCATACAACATATGTACATATAAATCAGGGATACGAATCAAAGGTATAATGTGTAATGAATGATAAAGCCATAGAGTGTCCAAACTCACCACCTTCCCAAGAGCCATGTTACATTTCTGTCTAAATTTGTGTGGGGTTAAGACAGAGTAAGCACTTGTAAGCAGCGGGTTTAAGCCCGTTTGTGCGGGGGTAAGCAATGTGCACACAGGTTAAGCAATATTGAAGTTAACTCCCTGTTAACTTATTTAATCTGAAGTTAGCATTGCTTACCTTCACCCAAACCCACGCAAACCCACTTACAATTGCTTAAAAGTACCTTAATCACTATGTATCCAACAGCCACTGTTCTGCCCAACAACAAAATAAACAGCCCTTGCAGGTCTTGAACCCAGAACCCTGTACATTACAGTCACAGTAGTTAACCAGTAAGCTATTACTGCAGTACATAAAACTGAGGTATCACCAAACAGATCCTCACTATAGGAAAATCAAAATTTACATGTGAAAGGAATCTATATACAGTTTTATGTTGTATAACCTACTACATAACATAAATATGTGAACTGGAGTACTACATTAAGTCCAGATGTGAGGTGTCATTGTAATAAAGTGTTGAAATCCCCCAATAAACACAAGGACCCCATACAGTGTACGTAGACATGAATCATGGATACCAAACACATACATAACATGTAATGAATGATAAATCAATGCCGAACAACAAATAGTGTGCAAATTAAAAATTAAGCAATGCTAAGCATTGCACACCCCTGCATACTAGGTGTAAGCCAGCTAAATCAGTTTGCCCATTGGTATACCCATTTAAGCAATGCCAGTCTTAGGCAGGCAGGTTTACCCCTATCTTAGCATTTTCAAAATGGTCCAATGAAGGCAAAGTGAGGGAAATCAGCCTTATTTAAACCTCACAGGTGGGAATACATCTCATTACTGGTTGCAGCTTCCTACTGTAGGCACTATGGCCGGTGTGGGTGAAGGATGGCACTTCCAGACACAGCGCTGGGACACTCAGGAGTCCAAAGTCATGGCAGGACTCCTTGTTAAAGACCCATGACCAGAGAGTGCTGCAGGGCCAGTATCAGGGTTGCCAATGTAAATCAGAAGCCTGGGACTGTCTCGCCCATGACCTCAACAGTGCCACTGGCATCCCTTGAACTGGTAAGCAGGTCAGGTATCACAATGTTGACCTGAAATGGAGAAAGAGGAAGCTGTTGGATCAGTGGATCCAAGAGGCTAGGCAGATGGGTGATGTCCCAGCCGTGTGTAAGTATCAGTCTACTACCTGTTAAATAAATGCCAGCTCATGTATATTATGGATAGGTATGGCTAAATATTCCTCTTATGTCTATGACAGTAGCAGACAAGCAGGCTGTGAATCGGGAAGTCCATGCCTGTAGACTGCAGAGGTTGTGTCACGAGGCAGGTTAGTAATAATCTTGCATGTACTGCCATAAGAAATAAATCTAAAAGTAGTAGAATATTAATTGCCAGTATAAAACCTGTATTGTGTATGGCATGTACTGAATAAACCAGATAATATGGCAGGAAAAGTCTCATATAGGTTGTATGTAATTAATAGGTTAACAGCTTGGCAAGAAAGGTCTAACTCCTGGACTGCTTGTGTTTACTCTGGTATCATATGGTAATGTAGTTTTGCAATTTCTTAATAGCACTGTTGTATTAAGCATTGTTACACACACTGTGCTACATAAATAAAATGTGTAGGAATGTCTGTATATGACTGTTGTATTCACAAGGTCATATTGTACAACTGAGAGAGACTTAGACAGAAAACAGTGAAAATATCGACAACATAATCCAAATAGCACACTCAACTGAGATGTGAAGTGTTGTATTTTAGCACACACAGCCATGGTTCGAATCCTGGGAGTGGTAGTAAGCTGTATGCAGAATCATACCCCACAACTGTACAGATATTGTCAGAAAGTCCAGATAATTGGTGTAAGTCCCGTGCCTGTCACCCTGTCCCCCTGTCAAATCAGTGGGATGATCCCAGAAGTTTAGGCAGCAAATAATGACATACAATTGATTGAAATACTTCATAACTGTCAGAAATATATCCATAAGAACAATCCTGTCACTCTAGCAACTCGCCAAAGTGTTATGAGAGTAATATGCAAATGATGCCCCATCTCTATCCCCATGTTGTGAAGCTATGACCAGAGTGTGTGCAGTAACAGGGTGAGACGTATGTGCATAATAATAATGTGGAATCTGGTAATATGTGTAACAACATTCAGGTAGTGTTAACAAACACCCCTCCACAGGTCTGTCAGATACGAAAACTGTGCCTAGAATTAAAAGATTGATATCCTGCACTGGTACTCTTAACTCTGGTATTGTATGGCAGTGTTAGTGTTACAGTATCTCTGACTAATAAGGTATTACTCATCACTGTCAGTCACGCAGTGCTACATAATAAAACTGTCTAGGAAACCCTGTATAACTGTGTTGTAATTACAAGGTCAGATTGTAAAACCACGGGAGGCTTATAGACATAATTCAGAGAAAAGATACACAGCAATATCTATATAGCACACTCAACAGTGATGTACACTGTTTTATTTTAGCACACACAGCCATGGTTCAAATCCTGGGAGTGGTAGTAAGCTGTATGCAGAATCATACCCCTCGACTGTACAGATCTGCCCAGAATGTGCAGATAATTGGCCCATATCTGCTGGCTGCTACCCTGTCCCCCTGGCATATAAGCACGATAATCTTTGATATTTAGGCAGCATTTAATGTCATATAACTGACTGTCAGACCTGTAAATATTTGGAAAATGTCTATGAAAACAAACCAGTCATTGCACAACTCACCAAAGGTTTATCACAGCAGTAGTCAAAATATGTCCCAGTTTCACCTGCATGTTCTCAAGACATGCCCAGAGTGTGTGTGCAATAATAGATGGAGAGGTATATGCATAACATCAACCTGGAATCTGGGAATATGCATAGAAACAGTCAGGTAGTGTTAACAAACAATACATCCACAGGTATACCAGGTAAGAGACATATACTGCAGGTAAAACACAGTTTATGTATATAGTTGTCTACATCCATACCACTGTCCAAACTAAGGCCATAGGGTAGAGTAATAATACCTGTAAGGTACAGATCACAGCACTGACTAGGAAATTAATGAGAACCACAGGGATATACAGGTTAATTGACATCTTTCTCTCCCCCCACCATATCTGCAACAATAAACTAAATACACAACTCAATCGGTATGTGCACAACTAAATCTACTTTTGGGACATGTGTCCGATTGTTTGACAAATACTGAAATTTGTTTCTATGCATGTGCCATGTTGAAATACTCCCACATGGGTGGCATGCTGCCATCAATGTACATGCATGCTGTTGTAATGGCCACTGTGGTTTCATATATGCGTGTGTTCTGTTTGCTATGCCACTGTTCCATATCTGGTGTTTTGTGTTAATGGAAATATCTATGCATGCTGTTATACCTAATCCTGGAATGTGTTGACTATTACTAACCCATATATGTTTTAAAAATGAAACGTCATAGCACGTTTGGGAAGGCCAGTCCCAGCGGACTCACCTCTCCCACCTCATCTGGCCATGGAACCGGGCACCAGCACGTCTGGGGCCCACCCTGGGACCTCCATGTCCACTGGTCTTGCACCACCTTTGGGTGAAACTGCCTCAGGGGATGGGGCTTGCCTCCCCTGGGAGCAGGCATGGGCAGGATACTGTCACCCATCGTCAGGTCCAGGATCTGGTGCATAGCGAGCTCTGCAGGGAGTTTGGAGATCTGCCACTCCAGCTTGAGGGCCACGTGGCACAACTAGGGGGTCAGCCTGCCCCTCCTCCTCAGCCTCCAACACAGCCAGCTTCAGGGCTATGAAGGTGCAGTGGTGACTGCCTATCAGTGGGGACCTCAGTCCCACTGTTTCCACTATGGGGCTCATGGGCTTCCGACTTCTAAACACCCCTCCCCATCAAAGGTGTTTATCCCCATGTGTCATATACCACCCCTGTATGCTGTCTTGTCTATTATCCTACCCAACCTACCTCCCCAAATATAACTACTATGCCTCTCCAACATGCCATTCTCACCTTAAAAAAAAAAGGGGCAATCTGTTCACAAAAATAAATCTTGCCCCATACATAGCTGTCCATTTCACAAACATGTCCACTAGACACATGTAATCTGGTCTAATTGGCTTCACAACATATTATTGTTGTCCTCACCTCTCTCTCAGAGGTATGAGTGTCCAAATCTACTTCCAAATCAGTGTATATGCACAGCTGTTGCTGTAGAAGAAATGGACAGCTATGGACCATCCCTACACCCATCCTGCGCATCCCTAGCTATTTTCTCTGCTGTCTTTCTCACTTTGTGACCCTTTTTCACCACTTTCCTATCAACCATTTTGCTTTTCCTTTAAAGGAATTAGTGCGGGGTAGGTGGGAGTAAGCACTTTTAAGCAGCAGTAAGCGGGTTTAAGCCTGTTTGTATGGGGATAAGCAATGCCTATGCAGGTTAAGCAATTTAGAAGCTAAATGAGTATAAGAAACTGTAACTGGAAGTTAGCAGTGTTTACCTTCGTGCAAACCCAGGCAAACCCACTTACAACTGCTTAAAAGTGCCATAATCACTCTGTATTCAATGGCCCTTGTTCTCCCCAGCAACAAAATAAACAGTTTCTGCAAGGATTGAACCCAGGATCCTGCACACCATTGCCAAAGTGATTTACCATTAAGCCATGTCAGATATATACATAATCCTGATATTTTCACAAACATATCATCCAGCACAGTCAGTCAGCAGTACAGGAAAAGCCTTTATATATGTTGATGTATGTGTGTGTGTGCAGATACACACATATATATATCTATATTGTTGTTGTCTTTCGGCTTTTCCCAGTTAGGGGTCCCCACAGCGGAACTCCGTTCCGCTAATGACTGGCAGTAGATTTTTCACGAACGCCAAGGTGCCAGCTCAATGTTCAACCTTAAGAAGGCACACCCATTTACGCATGTCTTTCAAATGCCCACCCATCCATGGGGAGGACA
>NC_056737.1:1473910827-1473925827 GCF_019279795.1 Protopterus annectens | reverse complement strand
TGTGTAATATGGAATCGTATGTCAGGACAGCAAATATGGGGAATACATACCTTCACAAACACTGGAAACATATGTGTGCACACACTCCAGATAAAATATAGTGGAAGCAGCTGTTGAGGTACTGACTGCATGCATTCTTCATGAGAATGCACCTTCCAGCAAGTACACATCCCCAATGTCACACCAAGAATTGGTCTGCTGTCCAAGACATTTGGCCATCAAATGCGTCCACTTATCTGCAACAGAGGCAGCTTTGGCTTGCACACATCTTACATGCCGTGGCGTGGACCCCATACCTGACAGGTAGCACCCAGGAGTTGGACATGTAGCCATAACTCACCACTGCATATACCATGGCAAACAGTGCAGTCATGTATGTGGCAAGGATATATGGGACAAGAACAATGTAGGAGATAAACAGATGGCCATCCAAGACAGATGATGTCACATGTAGCAAACCGGTCATGCAGGCTGCCTAGTAACATGCCACAACACTGAGGGAGTTGCAGGAATGTCTAGCAAGTACTAGCTATGCAGTACCTGTGTCAGCAATTGCCTGGACTCTACATACATGTGGCCCATGGGTTAAGGTAATCAGATGGGACAGTTGTACCACAGGAAACATCAGGCAGGCCTCTCTACAGGTAGTGTATGCATATCAGAAAAGGTCCCCAAAAGGCATGTGTTGCAATGTGTACTGGTTTACCAAGACCATGTTGGAAGCGTACAGACAGTATTAAGTAAGATACATGTGTTGCACAACCAACACCTCACCCCACCTCAGGCCCACCATCCCCATCTGTACCTTGCTGGTGCCAGTGTACACCTGTATGCTTACCATTCATTAGCTGAAACTAGGCTGGTACACATGGTGTTCAGTGTTTGGGACACTGCAAAATGACACACATGTGTAGGCCATAGTTGTCAAACATCTGCAAAAAGACTGAAGGCGGGGAGAGGGTGTCATCATGACACAACAGTGCACTGCAGCAGGGATCCAGAGGATGCTACAAAAGGCTGTATCTGCACACAGTCAGGGTCAGGAACTGTGGCAGACATAACCCTGACTCTACAGCAATAGGGACACCAGTGTGTGAACTCCAAGGGATGTGCACATGAGTTCACCTTGCAATCATGCAGAGTTGGGGGACATGAATAGGGTCGACTGACCAAATACGGGCAAATGCAGATGGCCCATGCAAGTATACCCCTTCCAGGAATAGTGACTGCTGTAGTACACATAACAGTAGGTACAACAAAGCATCATGATAAGGGCATGAATACATATGCACCCACAAAATGTATGCATCTCAATCAACATCAGCACAACTAACACATTTGTTTGACACTGCATTTGATTGTACAGGTTATACGTCACATATTAGGTTCATGTAATGTTAACATATGCAGTAATGTGGTCCCATGACATATGAAGGAAGAGGGTGTCATATCAATAAGGGTGTGTACACTCTCCATAGCCATGGTAAGGTTTGACAGTTGTCAGTGTAATTGTATTGTACTGGCCATACTTGCACTGCTGATAGTGACATCTGTAAATCAGACATCAGGCATTCACAAATGACATCTGGCCACATATCATCACCAGGTATGTCACATAGGGGCTGTGAGCAGCAGAGCAGACATAACTGACACAGTAATACACATTCAGCAATGTAGTGTCCACTTGTGAAGTATGGTGCACAGTACATGCCAGGGTGCCAAACAGGTACACAGCAATACTGTGTATATGGGTGCAGTGTGTTCCAGGGGAAGGGCCATCACCTACTAACACAGCCCATGCATCACACACATGTATACTGTTGCTAGCATGGATTGACTATAGCTGTCCTGCATGCTGTTGAGTACCATATGTCATGCATGTTGACAGATGGGTAATGGGAGGTCTGTGTGTAATATCTTCATGAAACCTCACCTGTAAGTGTGTGTGTGTGTGTGGGGGGGGTTATTTTGTCTGTAAGTGCAATCCAGTGTAGTGGAGGGGGTTGATGTGTGTGTGTGTGTGTGTGTGTGTGTGTGTGTGTGTGTGTGTGTGTGTGTGTGTGTGTGTGTGTCCATGTATGCACATGCGTGAGTGTGGGGTTGTTCATACCTCTCAACTTCCCTTTGAAATCATGCAGTACATGGACATGGACAGACACATGAAACACCAGGAATACTTGTCTGACATGTAATCTCAGGACAGCTGATAGTATAATATGGTCTGTAGCATGTAACATTAATTGGGAGGGAAACTAGACACCAGGTATATTGTTGTAATTGCAATCAGCAGAAAGGTGAAAGAATACCCATGTATGCAGCACTACAGATGCATTGGGGAATTACTAGACAACACCAGTGAGTGTTTCCAAATATTATTGTTGTCTACATACTAAGTAAATAGAGCAACAGATCTTGCATCTAATGAGCAATAGTTATGTATGACACTCCAGTGCATGACATTATTGAGTGACTGTAGTAGCCCCTAACATATGGTGGCCATGCTCACGATGTCTGGACAAACTCAGGGTGAAGACTGGATGACAGCAGTGAGTCTTTGTAAAAACCGACTCCAATCAAGTCAAAGAGGTAATGGAGTAACAGGTCATGTTTTGTGATCACTTGTCTAGACAATTAGAAGAATGATATGTTAATGATTGGTATTAGTGAGTGTAAGTTTCCAAGTGTGATGCAGGATGGGGAACTTAAGCGAATAAACATGGAACAGTCTGTAAACTCAGGGACAGGTAAGTATTATGGTGGAATGTCAGGGTGTGTGTGTGTGTGTGTGTGTGTGTGTGTGTGTGTGTGTGTGTGTGTGTGTGTGTGTGTGTGTGCACTGTTAAGCAATGACATATGGGTCTTAAAGTGGGTTTCTTGTTTTCCCCTCACAGGTGGCAAGGTGGGTCAGGGTCCCTCCTGCAGGCATTCCCATGTTGGTGTCCATACAGAGACTGAAAATGATAATAGGTGTGTTGAGGCACAGGCGTGGTTGTCAGAGGCTGAAACTGCACCATCGTTTGACATCCCTCTGTTATCCATGCCATCCCTGCACACAGTCACAGTGCCTACAGATACCCCATCACCAGTGGCCATAGCAAAGGGACAGTTGGCGGTTGGTGGCAGTGCACAGGACGATGTGGTATCTATGGCTGCTGTGTCTGGACATAGTAGCTATAGCTGGATATCTGGCAGGGTACCACATAGGCAGATGTACAGGGGTGCTCATTGGAAGGCTGCTGGTCATCGTGCCCCTGGCAGAAGTGCCACATCTGGTAGAACCAGACGCATGTTTCAGGCCGTCATGGAGGTGCACACACACATACGGAATGGTACACCAGACAGGGTCTGAGGCTGCAGAGGACTACTCTTTCAGCTGTAATTGACAACATCTGTGATCTTGCAGGTGCCCTCTATTATTTTACAGAGGTCATGAATAGATGGTGGGGTGAGATGGTGGGACTCATCGACTGTGGCTTGTCCATGCTAGAGCATGTGGTAGGAGTGGTGCGACTGCCATGTGGAGGTAGGCCAGCAACACCAACATCTGGAGGTCGACATGGACGTGCAAGGACACCACACCACTCCCGTAGTGGCAGTACTAGCCCCAGCATTGCAGGGGGGGGTGCTGTCTTTACCACACCACAGCAGGCCACGTACTCATGGCCCTGGCCAGTCCCAAGACAGACCTGGTTCCAGCGGACATACGTCATCATCAGGGGAGAGTAACATATTGTGGCTTGTACCTCGACATGCCCATGGAACACATGGCAGGCACAGTTCTCATGTCCATGGCCAGAGGTGGTGAACTGCACATCCTGCCAGGTATGGTCTGCAGCTGTCCAACAAACACCCATATAGGGCAGCCACATGGCAGAACTGTGTACATGCATACTCACACACGATACAAACACACCTAGGGCAAACCCATACCTACACACACCACATCACTACGGCCATATCAGTAATTAAAACCCCTCACTCACACACATGGTGTCAAAAGTATGGCTCAGCCTACGTCTCTGGCAAACTAACAACACACCCTGTGCATATGATGATACCTGTGCCACATCCCTGTCATCCATAACATCGATGCAGGGACAGGCTAATATGGTTCTGATGCACATGGTGACTGTACTACAGTGTATCAATGTACTTCTATGCAACATATTGCCAGCAGTAATGTTTAATGCTTACATGTCAGGAAGTGTAGCTGTTCGGCCATGCTGCATTATAGCTATTATTAACACTGAGTGATTCTGGTCTCCATAATGTTATCTGTTTGTGTGGTAGGTGTCCATGTGCCAGTGGGAGGATGGTCTGCTGTCATATTTCACAAGGGGTATGGCATTGTGCTGACACTTTGGCTGTGCCATATCCTGGGTACAGGTGAAGACATGTCACAGGTCTGTGTAACAGTTACTGCCTGTGCCACATGGCCGATAGGTCTGGAGGGTGGTGTATACAGGTGAGTACATGGCGGCTGCTGTTAGCAACCCTTCTACAGTGGACAATGATAGTTGTACTGGGAGGCACACACCACATGTCTGTGTATAACACACACAGAGGCTTTGGTGTTGATGCACTACACAGAGAATACTGTACACATGTATGTATGTACCTGTGCAAAGAACCCATTGTAGCCTATGTAATTCCACCAAGCCAGACTACACAGAAAACACATTGTGGAATAAGCAGTCCACTAGTTTAATGTCACTGATGATGATACCAGCAGGGTATATGTCCCCTTCCCCAATTTAGTCCAATCCTCAACTCAGTAAACATATTTGTGCTGGTGTGGGTGGCACACCTCTACCCTTTGGAGGGTGAGAGGTGCTGTAGAACCACAAATAGTATGATAGACAACTACCTAACCTGTTAACATGAACTGTACAGTATTACGGCCAGCTACGCTCAACAGTAACTGCAATGATGTTGGCTGTGTCCACAACAGCCACACCCAGCTATATATACCAACACCAGGAGCACTGCACACGTATACAGTGGGGAAGAGGCCATTTACACATCTAACACTGGTTGTTATGGAATGTATGTCCACAGAATGATATCTGTGAAATGTTTACATATGCCATGCAATTCTTGGACAGATAACCCCCTGGGACATGTATATACTGCAACCTGAAGTAGATCCCTCCACATGCACACACACTCTTACTTGGAAACACTGGGACTAGACCCCTACCTAGGTATGTAGTGCTACTGATGTGTGTGGCTTTAATTGCACACACCACGCAGCTATTAGAATGAGGTGTGTTCCAGGTTACATGTTACAAGCAGAACATCCCCAGGCATGTACAGTATGGTAATGGGGGATGTAATAGTTGTTTATGGACAATGCATAGTGTGACATACTGTCCTATACACATTGACAAAAACATAACAATAAGACACAGATCTGAGAGACCTGGGCCTATCAGTGCTAACCACTAGGTCAGTGTGTCCATTGTGTTACAGGTAGGTTGCACAGAGCACATGCATAACTGGGATGGATAGTGTTATCATTTACCTGTATGGTTGATGGTGACAATCGTCACCATACAGTGGTACATGGGACATGTATCGGGAATACCATGGTGTAATGACAGTATACCCAGCACCCACAACCCACTGTGGATATTGTATGCACTGGAACTCATGATGACACTCTGACATACCCACCATCACACATTGACCAGGACTGCAATACAACCCTTTGTCCATCCCAAGAGTGCTACTACAGGGATATGGATCTAATGCACATGCCATAGGCATAGTAGGGTGATGCAATGTCATGTCTCTCCTATGGTCAGCAATATCACTATCCCTAATACTGTGTGGAAATGCGTATTGTAATAGGAGTATGCGGCCTCAGAATGCTGTACCCCCAGATTCCAAGATGGCCGCCAGATAGGAAGCACACATTTCTGCCTGCTCTCAAATTATCAGTTAATCTATCCAAATCATCTGTGTTCACCTCATCGATTAAAGAATATAATTATCAAGATTCATTAGGGGAATACTAAACTTATTTTTCTGATCTTCAGTTTTCACACAAAAAGGAAGAAAAAGAAAGAAACTTACTTGGAAGTATTAGTCCCTCTGTATGGTGGCACAGTGGCGATCCAGGTTAAATGTGCTACGGTTGTTTTTTATGTGTCTCAGCCTTTCAGTTTTTCAATTTGCCTAACCAAATAAACAAAGGATTTTCTTTTGAATCAAAATGGAACAGATGGATCAACAAACTACTAAATCTAGATTCTCTCAAATTAATTCTCCAGAAAAAGAACTCTCCTCAAAAAGGCAAAAAACGAATAAATCACAATCTGAAGCAACTAAACAGACTCAAAAAGCTAAAAGTGAACAGCCATTCACACTTGAAGACCTCAAAGAAGCTGTTGTCCCTCTTCAGTCTGAAATACAAGCTTTCTCAACAAAGTTAACAGCTTTCAGAAGTAATCTGGAACAACTGACAGCAAGAATAGAGCAAAATTAAGGGAAAATTCTGGATAATGAACTGAAAATACAAAATCTACAGAAAGAGGCCTCAGAAAGAGACAACATCATCACAGAAATGAAAAAGAAAACTATTGACTTAGAAGTGAGAGCCAGACGAAATAACATCTTAATTAGAGGAATATCAGAGAAGTACGACCAAACACAGCTTCAAGGAATTGCAAAAGAAATCATTGACAAAATAATAGAAAATAAAGACACAGCTAAAAAGATAGAAATAGAGAGAATTCATAGAGCTCTTAGAAAATCCCAAACATCTGATACCCAAGGCAAGTTTATGCTAGAATTCTGAATTCAGATCATGCTCAATCTATAATAATGAATGCAAAAAAAAAGAGAAAACCATCACTTGGAACGGGTATAAAATAACTGTAGCACAAGACCTTCCACTCTTAATTAAGCAATCAAGACAAGTTTTATCACCCTTTTGCAGCTACCTGATAAACAGGAACATTAAATTTCAAATGAAGTACCCGGCAGTCCTTTGTTTCCAATATGACAATGTGAATTATTCAATAAAATCTGCACAGGAAGCCAAATCCACATTTGTTGCTGCTTTCAAAGAATTACCTGCAAATATGCTGTAATATCATCCTAACAGTGACTCTTCCCAGCGTTGATCACCCCACACACTTTGGTGCTGCAGTAAGTCTTCCACTATCTCAAGGAATAAGTTTAGGCTCTAATCTTTCTTTTAGCGTCCTAAAATTCCATGTTTGGGCCTAAACCACACTCTCAAGCTTCAATCCCTGTATCTTGACCTCACAAATACATCCGGGTCAAGTGGAAGGAAGAAGGAAGTTGGGGAAGAAAAAGATAAGGGTAAAGGAAATAGAAAAGCAATGCAAGAATCCGAATGAATTTTTAACAAGCACACATACATCCCTTGACTCGGTGAAACAAAACAGAGTGAAATACTATCCTATAAGTTGCATTCCAAGCATTTTGGCTAGTAAAACAGTTTATCAATAAGTTTTAATGCTGTCCATCTCTTCCACAGTGTTAATCTTTATATGGCACCTTTCAGAACAACAACAGCTCACCCGGATGCTTAAGTGTTGTACAGATCTTAAATATGATCAGAACCACTGTTTTAGAATAGACACTCTGCCAAAAGCATCAAATAATCACCTCAATATTCAGCTATCCTGGTTAGTGACCAATATAACAGTCGGAAGCTCAGTATAACATCTAAACACACGTACCTATCCTGAGCGGCTTGCTATCCCCTCCCTACTCGAATCTTGTTATGTGCTCAAGCAGAGCCAAGACATCAAACTACCAAAGTTCCTACACACGCGTACGAAGGATTTCATCCTCAAGTCGATCTATTTTCTCTACATCAGGAAGAATAGCGTTTCACACACTGACTACAATTTACATCACCTATAGCTGTTATTTCAAGCATATTAAAGAAACAAATGAACCTGTAACTTGGCTCACTTCATTATGAGATGGTTCGTGCTTTTGATCCTGTAACCGACCACAGACACTGGTAGTATTTTTGTCAAATTTAACAAGTTGCGCTTACATGAATCTCCGTGCCTCTCTACCAAGCTTGGTTAATCTGCAAGTTTAACCCTGTTTTCAAAGAGGCGTGGCTGGAACTATCTGTTTAAGGATTTTTTTCAACAAAGCGTGAGATCAAGTAATGCATTGTAGAGAGTAAAGCAACTTTTGAAAGAGTCCCGCAGATGGTCGCACAAGCAATCATATCCCCCATTTTCTGCTTTCCACTAACTTAAAAAATGTGTGAACATTTTATTGGTCTTTAGTTACAGTTGATCTTCATTTTGATGACTTCACTAAATCTAGTAGTCATTCCAAGTTCCGAGTTACCATATGCATCAATATTCTTTACCTGGGAACCAAGCATTGGTAAAATAGCCCAGGGCGATGTCTCGTTTGGTTAAAGTTTGATCTCATGCTGGGGCTTGAGGGAGCATGACACACTCAGTAGTAAAACCGCTTTTATGTAGTGTGGTTGCCAAATCATGGATAGTTGATAGAAAGCATTTCTGAGGCTTGAACATAATTAGAATGATGCTTTTGTAATTGTTTTGCACCATTTACACACACACACACACACACACACACACACACACACACACACACACACACACACACACACACTCTTACATGCTTAATCTCACACACACACATACACACATATAATCACATACACGCACGCACACACGCACACTCATACACACACATTCACCTGTATACATGTACATACACACATCCACACACAACTACATGTCCTTGAAAGGACATATTGATAATCATTGAATTAGTATCCTATATTTAAATCCTGGTTAACTTCTTCATATAAATCTATAAATCTGTTTTATGTCGTTAGCAGACATTAGGATTATTTGTGTTAATAATACTTGGTTTTTCTTCCCAACAAACACCACAAAAGGTTAAACAACTCAGTCTCTCACAAAGAAGACCTACAGTTTCTAATAGGAGACAAGTCATTATGTTCCAACACAACAAGAATTAGGATGTTGGCATGTTATACCATTATCGTGTATAGGATTCCTACTAAAGTACAATTGTCTATTAAGACTTTGGAGAAGAAACCTTGAGACGGTAACCAGGTTCAGCAAGATCTCCCACTTTCTTGGTAGCAAAAGTGGGTAATGTAACATGAGATTATAGTGAACTCTCCGGTTACCTAACTCCAATACCATAGTAATACAAACATAAGCTCACATATGTAAAAATATCTTTAACTGTAGGCTCCCTCATGGGGTATAATTATATCTGAGGGTCTACTTGACTCTGAGTGAATGCTATCATGAAGCAGAAACTTTCAGATATATTTGAATGAATATAAGGGATAAAGTTAGGATAATGCAGGGTTCTATGTCTTGCTCTCATATATAATAGTAGGAACCATGAATTTATTTGTAAAAACTAGTCAGGTTTAACACTAAAATACTTGACTCTAGTAGAGGAGGCTCTTAAATAAAGGAAAAGGAAAAATAGCAGTAGGGAATGTGTACTGAAATATTCATTACAGAAATGTTGTGCATTTATCGCCTTAAAGAGCTCTGAACTCATATTAGAATGGCTTAGCTAGTTGTTATATAGGAAAACTACATTTTTATCTGGATATTAGATCAACCCAAGGTCTAAATATCACATCTTGAATGGTATGATCCCCTCTATCAAGGAAGTCACCATGACTAATACATAATATATATTACAAAGTGAAAAATAGCAGGCACAAAAGATATGAAAGTGCTTGAAGTCTGTTGGATCTTAGAATGAAAATAGGTTATTGTATTATAGTTTGGATTATAAATACGTTTTTATTACCTCTTACAGACAAAAGGGGCTTAGTGGTTAGGCACGGGAGGGCTCTGTGGGGGGGGTGGTTGTCACTCATGGTTTCTTTTTATCTTATTAGCACTTTTCGCAGTATTCTTATCACACTATATACCCGAGCATTCCTTTCACACTCATACCAGATTTAAAACTTAGTTGAAGTTTTTCAATTTCACAAATCCAAATAATATCACTGGAATCATGGAACGTTAAAGGTCTCCAGAATATTAAAAAAAGAAAATTATTCCTACATTTATTATTCAAATCAGATGCTGAAGTAATGCTTATTCAGGAAACGCACATGTCAAACTCTCAATGGATAAATGAAGCAAAACGGAAATGGATAAAATCAATTATAGCTGCTGGTAAAGATAATGCTTGTAAGGGTGTTGCTATAATACTTAAGAACTCCTTTAGAGGCATTATAATTTCTTTTAATAGAAATATTTTAATACTCAACATTTACGCCCCTTGCCTGCACCAAATGGAGTTCCTCTATGAGATTTATTAAATTCTAGGTAAATTTCCAAATAACTTATATTTAATTGGAGGGGATTGGAATATGACTCTCAGACCCGAGCTAGATAGATCAAATAAGGATAATAAGCAGTCTATCGCCCTAACAAATCTTATAAACGATTTATTGGAAGACTTTAGTTTATTAGACCCTTTCGAACTCTTTAGACACGACTCTAGAATCAGCAAATATACCTTCTTTTCCACTCCACATAGCTCATGGTCCAGAATAGATTTCTTCCTAATCTCAACATATTTTAGAAAGTTTGACATAAAATTTCATACTGATCTCAGAACCATATCTGATCATGCAAAAATCAAATTAAATATAAACGAGATCCAACGAAACACTGATATGCATTGTAGTAAAACCTGGTCCTTAAATCATAACTTATTGAATAACAAAGAGATATGTCAGGCAATAAGGGAAATGCTTAGTCAAACCAACAATAACTTAGAAACAGTAAATATCCCCTTGGACTTACAATGGGCAGCAACTTAGGCAACTCGTAGAGGTATTCTAATACAAAAGGCTGCAATACTCAGAAAACAAGATAAAGCCAAGGTTGAAAGTCTAGAACATAATTTAATAAAACTCGACTCACAATTGCAACTTACTTCTGATCCGTCTCTAAAAAAGCAGATCACTTCTATTCAAAAACAAATACAAGAAATCCATATGAACCAACTTTCCCTCACTGAAATAAAACTCTTACACAAATACTCAGAATGGGCCCAAACCCCATCTAAAATCTTAGCCAGAATAATCAAAGTAATACTACCCTCCTCAACAATAAAACAAATTATATATAAAGGGAATTATTTCAATTCAGATGAAGAAATCATAAAAATTTTCGAAGTGATCTATCAGGAGATTTATGGACCGCATCCCGGGGAAGATGAAATAGGAATTAAAAATTATCTAGATGACTTGCATTTCCCACAAATAACAAACATGCAGAGAGATTATCTTAAATCAACAATAACTGCTGAAGAAATTTCCTTAGCTATTAACAAATTAAAATCAGGTAACTCCCCAGGCCCGGATGGATATACAGCAGAATTCTATAAATCATTCCTGAAACAACTAGTTCCAATCTTACACAAAGTTTACAATCATATAATAGTCTTTGGAATTTCTGAATTTCTGACCTATACATAAATAACTCTAAAACGATCCTTATACCAAAAACAAACACACCTGGTAATGATCCTAATGACTATCGCCCAATAACAATAATCAATCTAGACATAAAAATACTAGCAATAATATTGGCCCAAAGACTGAATAAAGTATTACCGTCCATCATATCCGAAGAACAACTAGGTTTTATGAAAGGCAGACAAGTTTGGGATAATACATTATCAACATAAGCTATAATAAATATGACAATTAAAGACTCTTCACCGAAGTATGCCCCCTCTGTAGCTGCCCAAAAAGCCTTGACAGAGTCAACCTAAAGTTCTTATTTAAAGTTCTAGAATGCTTTGCTTTACCAGTGGAATTTATTAATATGATTAAAGTTCTATATAACAAGGCCACAACTACTCTTCACATAAAAAAAGGAACTCTTGCCCTATACATATAATAAATGGAATCAGACAAGGATGCCCACTTTCTCCATATCTATTTTATCTCTACTTTGAAGCTCTGCTCTTAAAGTTAAGTCAAAAAACATATAATCACTCTGTTTATGTTTCCAAGATACTAACCAAATTTACAGCTTATGCTGATGACCTCAACATATTTTTCCAATACCCTTCCACTGATCTGATCAAATTTTTAAATTCTATCAACAAATTCTCAGAATTATCTAATTATGTTATGAACAAAAGTAAATCAAAATTTTTTCCGTTAAATCCTTTAAGCCATAAGGAGATTTTCTTTCCAGACTCTAAAGTTAAAGCAGAATACTCACTCAAATATCTAGGGGTCACTTTTTTGCATCCACAAAGGGAAATACCCAAAGAAAATTTGTACAAGGTCTGGACAAAAATCACAAAAGACCTGACTAGATGGGAAAAATTAAACCTATCTCTCCTTTCCAAAGCATCAATTATAAAAATGAATATTCTTCCAAAAATCCTGTATCAAATTTAAGCCATTAGTCAATTCATGACTAATAAATTCTTTGCCAAATTGGAAATAACATTAAGTAAATTTTTGTGGCATCCAAAGAATGTGCAAATTAGCTACAAAAAACTTGCATTACCTAAAAGAAAAGGTGGCTTGAATCTCCCTGATTTCAAGACATACTATCATATCATTCATGCTAATCATATAATTCGCCTAATTCATTATGACCCACATGAGACCTCTTGGTTCCCTCGTTGGATAAAAATTTATTACCATTACTTGGCCACTTTTAATGTCAATCCAAAAGCTCTCCGCTTTCTTAGCAGGGAAAGTCTAAGAAAACTCAATATCCATCCGAAAATAATAAGATTTTAAGTTTTCAATATATCTTCTCTTTGCTAAATATAAAGAATTCCCTAACTATGGCACAACCTATACATAAGAACCCTGAAATCAAGTTAAATAATAAGATGATAAATCTAGAAAAGTACCCAATTATTAAAAAAAGCACAATTTGGGATTTTTATCAAATAAAAGATAAATCTCTAGACGCTGCCATTGAACACCTGGGGGCAAACAAAAAATATCGTCTGATAATCAAACAAATAAAATATCTAGTTAGCATAAAAACTTCAGGAATCACCATTAATCAACAAGAATTTCAGGTTTATCAACAAATTGTCTCTTGTTTACTACTAAAAACTAAAATGCTTTCAAACACCTGCAATCTATTCAAGAGACACAAGGTCCAAAACTAAATTTTATTTTCAAATTACTGGATGTCTAAAAATGTAAATATTTCAGAAGAACAAAAATAGCAGCGATAGATATAACCACAAAACTCACACCCTATAAAAAACTAATTTATACCCAAATCATGATTAATAACAATGCCTATCATACGCCATCCTTTCTAAATAAAATTAACCCTAACTTTTCACCTTTCTGCCCCTTCTGTCCCAACACAATTGCTGACACTCTTCACATTTTCTGGTCTTGCAAAACTGTCCATAAACTTTGGTGTTCTCTGAGAGTGAATTTGGAGAAATCAGGCTATATGAAATCTACCCTCTCGTGGGAAATGGCTATCCTAAACATTTTCCCCAGTACATATACACTAGAATCCAAACATCTCATAGTAACTGTAAGTGCACTGACTAATTCCTATATCGCTCTTAACTGGCTTAATAGAGCTAATATTTCTTGGACAGAATTTAAAAATGCAGCATTCAAGTATGTAATGGCTATCAAATTAAAAAAATATAAGTAAAAAGAAAGTGTCCTATTTTAGGTAATATTGGGGAATCCTTACTGAATTAATATCCTAAACCTGTGGTTAAACTATTATATAATGCTACACTTTACTTCTTTACTTCTCCATTAGATTAACTCATAGATAATCATACCTCAAGATTATAATTTGGGTTAGCATACAATATAGTTTAAAAATAAGGAATGTTCTACTAGATAATTCATTGATCATAAACATGGCTTCTTTCAGAATAATATTTATTTACATGATATTTTAATGAGTGGCAACCGGTGTATATATGTGTATATAATGTAAATAGTTTTAAGATTGACGTAGTATAGGATTAAGAATTATCTGTTATGCACCAAGTTTAGTCTAATTCCATTGCTATTAAGTAAGATATTATAAGAGAAGGGACTTTGAATTGTTGTGACTAGGTTGTTATCCCGTGTTCCAATACTAGTTTTTTTTTTATGTAACCTTGACTTTAGGTAACTCTGTTTCTATTCTGTATACTTTATGTACTAACCCGTGGTGTATAATAAGTGCAATTTCATTTGTTTTCTTGAAAATGAAATAAAAATCAATTTTGAAAAAAAAAAAGAATGCTGTACCCTACATATATACACACATGCACACATACACACACTTGCCAGTTAACCCATGCCTATCAACCCATTTGTACAACAGTGTTGTGCTGGTACTGCAAGGCCCAGGTAGCCCTTAGGGAGAAGAGCATAACAATGTACATGTAATGTCAGGTACAGCAGGAGCCACATCTAACTATCACAATGGGTGGTGCAGTGGGTGTGAAGGGCCTCATGGTATTCCCAATTACAGGTCTACAAACAAACAGACACTGATATTCTCAGTAATGCACATGTACACATTTGTCAGTACTGGGGTGCATCAGTCCAGGTGTTCTTAGGTGTTTACTAGGCTATTGTCCATGGAGAGATGGGAAGTGTAGGTGCTGTGGTTATAGTAGTATGCCACCTGCCATGTGCCAGCAGGCCATCTATCAACAGACACCACTGAGGTGATCCACAGGGTGAGAGTGACATGTATCAGCTAATCACCTGGGTACCTCTTACAGAGGGCCGGTGAGGTGCCCCAGTTGACATGTATGCAACATGTATTACATAACATGGTTAGTGTCTGTCTTGGAGACCTGTACCCAAGCATGTTCTGTTGACTGTGATAATGTAGTTGAGGTATCCATGGCATGTAGTGTGTACAGGGTGTGGACTCCAATCTGTGGCATTTACAACACAGCTGGGCAGACATGTCATTGTCAGTCAAGCAT
>NC_056737.1:1473805827-1473908327 GCF_019279795.1 Protopterus annectens | reverse complement strand
ATATATATATATATATATATATATATATATCCATATATTGTATGTACATATGTATATGTATATATGGGTCTACTTTGTATAACCGAACTTCTGATTCACCGACACGCAATTTACAGACCCCAAACAACCGAAAACACACAACACCGACAAACACCAACAACTCAAAAAACCGAACACCATTACACCGACACAAAAACGTAAACTACACATTGCACACAATAACATATCCACTAACCTTAACCTAAACCCTAACCCTAACGTCCGACACTACACACCTTACCCAACCCGCACCCTAACCCTAACTCACTTAACCCACCCCTAAACCTCAACACCGTCACTATCGCGCACTTACCCTACCTGCACCCTAACCCTAACTCACTTAACCCACCCTAAAACATTAAGCCCGCACACCTCACTCTAACTCACCCGCATACTAACCCTAACACACTCAACCCTTCCCTACACTACACTACGTCACTATCACACACTTACCTTACCAGAACCCTAAGTCCGACACTACCACACACTCTCCTTTCCCACACCCTAACCTAAAATCCCTCACTATCGTACACTTACCTGTCTGCTCCCCAATCCTAAATCCATCACTATCGCACACTTACCACACGTTGCTGTTGTCGTTCTTCGCTGTCGGAATATCGCCTTTTCGATCATCTACCTGTTCGGTCGTTCCGTCTCGATCTTCTGGGTGTCGGTGAAGTGGCGGTTCTGTTATTCAAAGTAGACCCGTATATATATATATATATATATATATATATATATATATATATATATATAGATATATTTATATTTATATATATATATATATATATATATATATATATATATATATATATATATATAGACAGATATGCATGTATGTTTAACATATGTCCAGAACATGGAGTGGAGTCATATCTCAGCACCAGTAGTCTCAACCTCTTAGAGCAAGGGGATGTCATGTACACATTGCAGGTATATATGTAGACTGTTGCTACTGTAACAGGGGTTGTCTTAACAGAAATGTGTGTGGGAGTTCACATCTGCTATTGCAATGTATGCCATCAGTTACTGACAGACATCCTAAGGTCATCATAGTACAGTACCACTGATATCATAGTAATGGTCCTGTGGAATACAGCAGATATATGACCAATAAATGTGGATAACCTGATACACTCTGGTCAGTCCAACGGTATACACAGAACCCCTTAGTGGAAAACATGTGAACCAAGCCTGACAATATGGATGTTAACAGCCATGTAAAAGGGGTATATCACGTAAATATTGGAAAACATATGCCCTCACAGTTTATGCATTCACACACTCCTGTCTGTCCTGACACATAATAACCAGTGGTGCAGAGGTCACATGGCCACATACTACCCACTAGTTAGTGACATACATCCGTACATCATCCCACTGCTTTGTCAGAAATACATGACAGTTATTGTGGCCTGACAGGAGTGCATCTGACAAATATCTGGACATAACATCACACTGGGTAAGTACACTAAGCTGCTAGGCATGTAACAAAGCACTGTGAAAACTACAGGCAGACTGCCACAACACAGGCCTACATTTCTTACGAGGGACTACACATGTACCTGCAAATATAGCAGGCTCTACAGGCATGTCACAGCACAGAGTAAGAGACACCTGTGTGAAAGTGCATACCCACAACCAGTGTGAGCACAGTCACAACCACATATGGTAAGGAGTTTAATATTACAGTATATGGACTGTCTGATCAACACCATCCTCATATGTGCCACTCACACACTAACCCTACATATAATGGGCCACTACACATTGTGGTCTGATGCCTGTCTGTGGTATGGGACATGTGTGTGTTTGGCACTACAAACATGTAAGCCGATAGGGTACCATGGGTTCCTATTACGTTATCGAAGTTTTGAAACTTTGAACATGATAAGATCAAACCTGTCTGCTCGAAGTTTCAAAACTTTGGACACGTAAAAAAAAAAATAAAACATGCAACAGTAAACTAACTGTTGCAAGCAGGGGTGCAAGCCCCCCTGCACCCCCCACATGGGGTACTGCACACCTCACATCCCTCTCTCTTTAAATATACCAACTCCAAGACCGCACTGCAGTACAGTAAAGGGAAATATTCCCTTTCCGCACTATAGTGTGGTCTCAGAGTTGGTATATTTAAAGAGCGGGGGGGTGGAGGGCATGGGGGTGCAGAGGGGCTTGCCCCCAGCTTGCAAAAGTTAGTTTACTGTTGCATGTTTTATTTATTTTTTTTACGTGGTCAAACTTCTGCAAGTTTGAATATATGGTTTCAACCATATAGGGTTCAAACTTGTTGCAATTCGATCACGTAATAGGAACCCAGGTAACCATATACTGGAGAAGCATGTAACATCAGAAAGAACAGGACCAAGAACAATGACATCTACAACAGTCTGTACACAGGCCATGATACATATTCGCAATATACACACTGTCAATAATCACCATAAGTACAGACCTCACTACTGTACACACTACCACAGAATGCCCAGGTTATGTCTTCAAATATAACCCCTACTATACATAACATGTCTAGCAGTCTATCTCACTGGCTTGTTATCAGGTATGATGTCAATAAATAATGGTGTACAGAACATATGCACCTCTTACTGCATGACATATGTACAAAGGTTAAAAGAGTTGTGGTTGGAGGCACAAACACAGTGCCAATATTGACATGTCGCTGTGATAACCTCATACATTTACTGTTGTAACAGGGGTTTGTTTTGACATATGTCCTATGAGAGATATGAAGCCAGCAACTCTCATGGCTGCCATCAAATCCCACATGATGTTCTTAGTTATAGGAGTGTGTTTCCATGTAATTGGCTATGGGATTGTTACCACAGCTGTTCCACATGCAATCAACTAGTGTGGGACAGCAATTCATGCACAACCCATCAGCTGATTATGAGCATCACTTACAAAACACAAGCTGATAACCACTCAATAGAGGTGCGCGATGCACCCGAAGCAAAGTTTCACCTCACCAGCAACCCAAGCCCAAACTCCCTCCCAGTTTGGAAACAGCCAGGAAAGGAACAGAAAGCAAACAAGATAGTGAAAACAGCTAATAAGCAATTACATGACCCGCCACGCACATTCACCTATACAGGAAAACCACCATGCTTCCCCCCAAAGTTCAATACAGTGTATGCCACTCATGACAAGCCAAAACGGCAATGTTATTAAACTCAAGCCCATGTCATTAAACTGAATGTCTATTGTGAATTTAATACTAGTTGTTCAGAATATGATTATTACATTCTGTGACATTTCAAGTTCAGGCTTCCACTGTCTCTCTAACCCAGTCAATTTGATGTCATGTACAAAAACACTGGTTATCTTGGTAACTGTACGACCTATAGTCAAGATGGGCTACAAAAACTACAATTCTAGTTAATGTAAATAAATAACTTCTTATAATGTATGACCACAAGCTGTTAAGCTTTATCGTTGCTCTGTTATCATTACCATAGCAACCTGGGAGCATCTGATACTGTTAATGAGTCTATGAACTATTTTCCAAAGGCGCACGATGCACCTGGAGCAAATCTTCACTTCACTAGCAACCCCAAGCCTGAATTCCCATCCCTCCCAGCCTGGCAACAGCCGGGAAAGAGCTGAAAGCAAACAAGTCAGCAAAAACAACGAACAAAAAAAAAAAAGATAATTATAATGACACCTGCACCAGTTAACAGACACGGCTGCATCCATTCACACCACATCAGGATCGATCAAACAGCACACATAGCCATGATACCCACCACAAATGCCATCAACCATATCTATATAGAATTATAATGACATTTGTACTAGCTGTCAAACACAGCTGTATCTACGCATACCATTTCAGGATTGATTAAACTGCACTCTTAGCCATAATACCCGCCATAATTAACACTAACCATAGTTAATCAGAGTAATGATGACATTTGTACTAAGAGCTTGCTGCTATTATTAACCAGGATATACATAACATTTCTATATTGTACTTTAATTGATGACATTTCTATATCATACTTTAACTGACAATGACATTTCTATATCATACTTTAACTGAAGAAGGCATTCGTCTCCATAACAGCATTAAAAAAAACACTCTACTGTTACTGCTATTATATGTTGCTTCGTTTGGCTAATATATAATATAAATAGTAACCCATCTTGACCTTGTTTTTGAAGAATTATTGGACTTTTGAACATTCTGAATAAATCATTACTGTTTCTCAATTGTTCAAAAAACCCTCCTTTTTAAAATAAAAACAGATGACAAGTGATGTACCATATCAGTTGATACTTTGAGAGATGTAGTTGTAAGAGTTATTTTTTGGGACAGCTATCTTGGAATCATTTTTTTTGTTTCTTCTTTCTAGCATCAGTCCAAGCATTTGTTTCTTTTATTTTTTAAGAGTAGGGGCCATCCATTCCATTTCTTCTGGAATAAGCACTATGTTGTTGTTTTTGATGAATGTAGCTTCTTCTAAGTCAATAAAGGTTCTCTTCTCATTGGCAAAAAGTATTTTTAACTTGGCTGGAAAGGTAAGCTGTGCTTTAATGTTGTTTTGTTTCAACAGTTTTATTATTGGCCAGACTTTTTTCCTTTGTTGTAGTATTCTGGAAGAATAATCATTATCAAACCTTATCAGGCTTTGATTGTATTTTAAGGGTGATTTTTCTCCAAGCAGATTTTAATATTAGTTCCTTGTCCAGAAATGAAAGAAATTTTGTAACTATGGATCTGGGTGGAGTATTTGTTGAATTAGAGGCAGGTTTCCTCAGTACTCTATGCACCCTTTCAATTCCAAATGAAAGTCCCTCTTTCAAGTCTAAACATTCAGGAATCCAAGTTGTTAGAAATGAGATAATGTCTTCACATTCAGTGTTTTCAGGCAGACCAAAGATCCTTATGTTGTTTCTCCTTTCCCTGTTTTCTAAGTAATTTATTTTGTTAAGCAGCCAAGTATTCTGTTTAAGCAGAAATTATTTTTGGGATTTTTCCTCTTTGAGTCTCCCTTCAATGTCATTTAGAGAATTTCTTATATTTTTTGTCTGGTGTTGCTGTAATAGTTCCTTAAGAGAGTCAGTCTGTTTTTGAGAATTTAATGTGAGGTTTTCCAAGTCATTTTTAAAGCCACCCATCTTCATAGTGCCTGTAAGGTAGTTGTTATCAGTTGCAGTTCTTTTTTCAAAGCAGCATCTGAGTGAGAATTCCTTGAGTTGTTCATTTTCAGTGATTCAATATATCTCCAAGTAACATGACAGGAAAATGTTTGTATATCTCAACCAAAATTTATATTTATGTAGTTTAGTAGATTATCTATAGATTTCTGATGTTTTAAACTTGAAAATAATAAACAATATTCCTATATTATTATACTAGTTTATGGAGCTCTGAAAATTCACTGCTCTCAGTTTGCTATGGTAATGGGAACACAGTGATGATAATGCTTAACAGCTTGTGTCAAATAACTAAGCTGCAGCAGAGAAGAAAAAAAAAAACACATGCATGATAGACAATGTAGTGTTTGATTTTAGTAATCTGGACACAAAATATATAATCGTCACATAGATGAACCAGTCCGCTGAATTTAGATATTAAAATCTAGATTCAATAACTTTGTTTTTTGTATAGTAACACTACTGTCTTGGCTTGTCATAGGTGACATACACTACACTGAACATTAAAGGGAAGCTTGATGATTTTCTTGTATTATTAAATATATATAACAAGTCATGTAATTGTTTTAAATTGAATTGTAGCTTTTGTAGCCCATCTTGCCCATGTGTAATACTTAAGCAGTTACCAAGACAACTAGTGTTTTGTACATGATATCAAACTGACTGGGTTATTCAAGAGAGATAGTGGAAGCCTGAACTTGAAATGTCACATAATGAAACAATCATATTCTGAACAAATAGTATTAAATTGACAATAACCACTCAATTTAATAACACAGGCTTGGGTATAATAACACTGCTGTTTTAACTTTTCATAATTGGCATACACTGTTGAACATCAAGGGGAAGCATGATGATTGTCTTATATAAGTAAATATGTATAACAAGTCATGTAATTGCTTTAACTTGAATTGTAGTTTTTGTAACCCATCTTGACCATGCATGTAATTAACTGTTAGCAAGGTAACTAATGTTTTATATATGATATCAAACTGACAAAGTTGTTCAAGGTAAACAATAGAAGCCTAAACTAGGAATGTCACAGCATGTAACACATTCTGAACAAATAGTATTAAATTGACAATAATCACTCAGTTTATCATTTGCTGATTATACAAAGTGATTATTTAAATGCTGACAAACAATGAAATTTAACTTCTGACATATCTAGTAAAATACATTGTATTATAACCATTAGGTATAAATATTATCATTTATTTAGATTACGTAATAAGTTTTGAAAGACTTCATCAATAAGGGTGAATATGTTAAATAACTGTGTGCTATAATCTTTTACTGAAGTTTTATTTATGATACATCCTTCTTTGCTATGTTTGAATTCCTTGTTATCTATCTTTCATGTAAATATTAATTGCTTATATAAAAGTAGACATTGTATTGTATTAGTATTCTGTCTAATCGACAACAGTACTATATCTGTTCAAAATAACATAAATGTTGCTTATTCTTATTATAAATATTCTCCATATGATAATTCAACTGATGGAGTTCAGATGTTCTGATTTGTCAAGGTATAAGTGATAATCTGATGGACTTGTTTTTCCATCAGATTAGGAATGATTTTCATTCCATGGCTAGTGTGGATCTTAGTTTTGTTAACATTTTTTAATTTAGATTTGTTATTTTACAAAAACGCTTTTAGTATGCCTGACCAAAACATTACTTCATTGGTAAACCTTCAAAGTATAATACTGATAATTTCCTTTAAAAGCCCAAACATATATTTTATAGTTATCATAGGAACATATTTACTAGTCACATTAAAACAAAAAATACATAGTTCAAATAACCTAAGATGGATTTAACTTTATTATCTTTAAATACCAATGGCTTAAACAATCCTAACAAGAGATCAAATCTACTGAAAAATGTAAAATTGAACAAAGCACAAATTGTCTTCCTTCAAGAAACTCATTTCAAAGCAAATGACAACTACAAATGGAATCCCAAGGAATATATAATATTGGTGCAGTCCACTTATAAAACAAAGTAAAAAGGTAAAAAAAAATTATGGAAAACAAATGTGATTAACCCAGGAATCATTTATAAGTATGAAGATATGAAGATAAAGAAGGCCTTATGGCATTTGTAATGGTTAAATATAATAACATATTATGGACCCTAGCCAATCTATATTGGTTCCCAGGCTTTGGATCAGGAACTGTTAAAAAAACACTTGGATTTAATTTCCAATAACTATAAAGGCAACTTAATATTAGGAGGAGATTTTAACTGTATATTTGATACTTCAGAAACGACAAATAAAAGACCACTGCGTACATCTACTGTATCAAAATCTTTAAACAAGTGGGTAGAATAATTTCATCTTGAAGATACTTTCAAATTTAAAGAAGATAAATCTTTGTTGTTTTCCCATCAAGATCATAGATTTGGTACCCAAACTAGAATAGATAAAATATTTACTGCCCATGACTTATATTATAAAATTATTAATTTCTCAATTACTCCCTGCCCCTTTTCAGACCAGTAAAAATAATACTTTGGCTACTTCTCCCAAATATCTACATAATTTATCTACAAGAATCAAAATACAATCAAAAGCTAATAACATTAAACATATCTTTCATGAAAAGAAAGGGGAAAATGTCTCGGATATAGGTGACATTCTTGATGCCTATGGAAATCACTATATGGAACATTTCCAAAAAGAAAATATACATACTGATCAATTAAATCTAGATGAAAAATGTTCCAATATAAAACAAATAACAAAAAAATTAAAACTAGATCTCCAAGCACCCATATCCTACAAAGAAATTATAGATACAACAAAAGAGGGTAAAAATAATAAATCTCCAGGTATAAATGGCATAATTATGGAAATATAAACTTTTTCCCTCAAAGATACTATTCCTCTATCATAAAACTATATTAGAAATTCAGTCACAAGCTTTAATTTCACCCTCTTGGAGATATTCCTTAATCACACCAATCCTAAAGGAAAACAAATCCCCAAACCTCTGTACCTCATATAGACCTATATCATTATTAAATAATGATTATAAGATATTTATGACAATATTAACTAACAGAATGAAAATACCACTATTCAAAACAATAAATAATGATCAGACATGACAATATTAAAAGGATAATTTCTCTTAGATTATGTTACAAAGAAACCAAAGAAGCACTCATAGTTGGCTTAGATATAGAGAAAGCCTTTGATTCCCTAAATTGGGACTATTTATTCAAAATCCTAAAGCTATTTGAATTTCTGGCATCCTTTATTCATCTCCTAAAGAATATATATACAAATAATTTAGCATATGTCAAGTTAGTTCCTTTTACCTCTAAATCTATACATATAACAAAAGGTACTAAACAAGGATGTCTCATGTCACCAGTACTATTTGCTCTGGCTATTGAAATATTGGCAGATTTATTTCATAACAATGTAAAAATCAAAGGAATAGATGTTTATGAACAATACAATTCTAAAATAATGATATTTGCTGATGACATATTACTAACATTGTCTAATACAAAAGAGACTTTAGAAGAATTCGATATGTTAATTGACAAATTCTACATGACTTTAGGACTCCATTTCAATAAATCAAAATCAAAATTTTTATTTCTAAATAAAAAGAAAGAACTGCAAACTAAGGGGGATCACATCATTGGGAAACAAGAATCTACCTTAAAATATGTAGGAATTGAGTTATGCAAGAATAATAATGAACTAGTCTCAAAAAAAGAACTACAGTAATATCATTAATACAATTAAAGTCACTGTGGGAAAATGGAACAAAATAATATTAACATTTGAAGATAGACTACAGTTGATAAAAATGGTTTTACTGCCCAAGATCCTATATACAGCCTTGGCAATACAACTGTTACCAGAAAAGAATATACCTAAAGAAATAAAGTCATACCTAATAGAATTTTTAGGGTTTCCCAAAAGAAATAGAATAGCATTATTACATCATATCAGACCATGGAAACATGGAGGATTAAGCTTTCTGACATAGAAACATATATGAAAACATCAATATCCAAAACAATCTTAGATTGGATAAGTCCAAATTACTCTGCAAATTGGAAAGAATTACTAACTATAATATTAATGAATTAATTTGATTTACAAAAAAATTAAAATAGATATAAACAATCTGCCATGGCACATATTATGTATTAGTCTGCAATATCACATAACTAAACCCACTAAAACTTGTATAATTAATAATTACATTGACTCATTTAGGAAAATTGTTAATGCAAATATATACTTAAAATTCTGGTTTGATCTTTTAACACAATTTATAGTCACCAAAAACTTTCCACATAAAATATTTAGAGAACTTATTAATTCCTGGGAACAGAAAGGATTTGTTTGTAGGCTCCAATGTATCAAAGAACTAAATGTTTTAGATATGCAAGTAATACTAACAACATACAAAATTCCACAACAGGACTGACTATCTTCACAAAGAATTCTATCATACTACAAAGATTTAAGTAGAATAATTAATAATTCTTCATTTAAAAAATACCTAAATTTATGAAATACATATATGAAGTCATATATAATGACTTTGACATGATAAACAGTATTTGAAGTTTCACAAAATATTGATAAACTATAAAACAACACCCATAACCTCATATTGGAAACATATAACAAAAGGACACTCAATACAGTTAACTGAAGATATTAAAACAAATATATTATCAATAAAATATACATCCTTCACACAATACTGGAAAGTTTTTAACTGGAAATGCTTGCACAGAGCATTCTTAACCCCAGACAGAATCAGCTAAATTAATTCTTCCATTAAATAAATATGTTGGAGATGTGAGCAAGTACTCAATGCAGATTGGAACCACATTTTTATTGTGTTTAAATTAAGCCATTTTGGAATGGTATTAATAACTTTTTACAAGCCTTATTTAATTAATCATTCTATTTAACTAAAACTCTTGTATTATTAAATGTAAACAAAGGTTCTCAGTTGAATGTATCTTGTACAGAATATACTTGCAATCTCAAAGAAGTATATAACAAGAAGATGGAATACAAATAAGATACCAACCTTGGAACACTTCTACAGCCTACTGAAGACCAGAGCATTACTGGAAATTAAAATTAAAGAACTAAGATTTTATCCAAAGCCATTTATCAACAATCCTTAGGGAAAAGTTTTATCTCTGAAACCATACAATGACTGATTAGTCACTCTGACAATGGATTGGATATACTTATACAGTAATTGGACATATTAGATTTGTTAGAGTGGCAGGCTAATGTAAATAGAGTAAATAGTTAATTAAATGATATTTATAAATAGTATGGAATTTATTCAATTATATTTGAAAATAAAAAAAAAATGAAAAAAAAAAACAGGCTGCTGCCTAAGCAAAGCAGGTGTACTTCTCCACATCCACCAAAAAGGGTGTGAGAGAAACAGACTGAGACAAAGTAAGACAGGGAGGGGGTAGGACAGTAAAGGTTAAGCATGTTTGTGCCACACACTTACCAGTATGGGGTTTCAAATCCCGGCCTGACTATGTATTGCTATTACATATCTATGCAGTTATTGCATGCATCACAGAGCTTACATGCTGGTGAGCTGTCCAAAGGTATATTTGATGGTGAGTGACATCAGCAACAATGATAAAGGAGGGATAAAATAGGTGTAGTATATGTGCCTGTCCACAAGAACAGGTATCAAGGTCGACACAGCCATACTCTCTCAGGGACTCATACACATTATCACAGTTGGCAGGGTCAGGAGTAGACTTCCTAACTAACTAGTCTGCCACAATACAGTAATATACAGGTATCACATGCACCACAGAGGTTTGTCAGGCTGATATATGGGCAAAGGTTATGTCAAGGTGTCTGACATTAGCATTAGAAGGCATGCTTCAGTAGACCAATGGGAGGTGTAGTGAGTGTGAATGGTGTCCATACCATTATACTCCACGCGCACACACACACACACACACACACACACACACACACACACACACACACACACGTTTGCCAATACTGACATGCATGGGTGCATTACTTTACAGGTGTGTAGTGGTTGACTGTGCCAGAAGACTGTACAAGGCTAGGTAAAGGGTATACCTTGCCTTCAGGCCACATGACAATGGTGTGCAGTGTGGCTCAGGGGTATAGTGTCTGGATTGGCCTACACAGGTGGGTAGTTACAGCATGCACCACAGAGGTTACTGGGCTGTTCTTTCCCTAAAGGTGTATTTCAAAGTGAATGACATCAACAGGCTTGCCAAAGTAGGGCAATGGAAGTTGTAGTGACTGGGAATGCCCTCAAAAGCACTGATCCCTACACAGACAAACAAACACAAAGTTTTACAGTTGCCATGTCTGGGATTAGAGCTCCTATCTAACTAGTACATCACACTACAGTATTAGGCAGTCACAGAATGTGCCATGGAGCTTAATGGGCTACTCCTTTCCCAAAGGTGTATTTCAAAGTGAATGACATCAGCAGCCCTGCCAAAGTAGGAAAATGGAAATTGTAGTGATTGTGAATGGCCTCAAAAGCATTGACCTATACAGAGACAAACACACAAAGCTCTACAGTTGCCATGTATAAGAATAGAACTCCTACCTAACTAGTACATCACACTACACTATTGCACAGTTATAGGACGTGCCACAGAGATGACTGAGCTACTCCTTCCCCAAAAGTCTATTTCAAAGTGAATGACATCAGCAGCCCTGCCAAAGTAGGGCAATGGATACTGTAGTGAGTGTGAATGGCCATAAAAACACTGATCCCTACACAGACAACACACAAAGTTCTACATTTGCCATGTTTGGGAATAGAACCCCTACCAAACTAATACATCACACTACAGCATTATGCAGTTATAGCATGCGCCACAAAGCTTATATGGCTTTTCTTTTCCAAAAGGTGTATTTCAAGGTGAATGACATTAGCAGGCTTTCCAAAGTAGGGCAACGGGGAGTGTAGTGACTGTGAATGACCACAAAAGCATTGATCCCCACACACACACACACACACACACACACACTGTTTCACAGTGTAGGATTAGAACTACCACCTAATTAGTACATCACATTATAGCATTACACAGTTATAGCATGCATCACAGAGCTTATAGGGCTACTCCTTCATCAAAGTTGTATTTCAAGGTGAAGACATCAGCAGGTTTGCCATAGTAGGACAATGGGGAGTGCAGTGTGTGTGTGCATGGGCCATAACCCATTCATGTGGAAGCAGACATACAACACTCAGGCACACACAGGTTTATATTTTACAGTATAGGCAACTACTAGATGAATACTGAGTTGTACAGTCATGTTACACAGTTATCACAAGCACCACAGACATTATAGTGCTGAGGGATACCAGAGGCAAATATCTACAGTAATTGACATTTGCACATCATGTGGTTTTAGCCAACTGGATGTGTGCTGGGTGGGACAGGCCACATGATGGGAGGCTCTTTGTCACTGTCTGTCACTCTCTTCCACAAATATATGTATGTGTAATTTTGACCTATTATAGTGTGTTGTCCTTAGATATATGTGTGTATTCCTAGCCAATGTGTGTGTGCAAAGCATGACTGGTGTGCAATGAGGAGTGTGTGCACAAACATATGTGACTGCCAGATATGTATAGTCCACTGCTGTTGCCAGACATGGGCTTCATTTTTGTAAGTGTGGGAGCATGCTCAGTATGACCTTCTGTATTGAATGTGTGAATCCATTCCAGGTAGGTTATACTCCAGTGCAGGCTTTTGTGTTCTACACCTACAGCTATCAACCTGTTTCTGTGGGATATCTGTAGATCAGTTGACAATATGGGGGTCAAAATGAGCAAAGGATAGTGGGTAACTGTAGGTAATTGCGTCTGTGCTGCTTCTGCTAAATGGTTTTGATGTTAGCAGAGGTATTCAGACATATGTACTGTTTTACACTGTGATGTTTTATGTCATCAGCTACTGTCAGGTATACATATTTGCTTACAGTAATTTCCTGGGGAACACAGGGTGAATACAGCTGTGTCCAGTATTGTGGTCTGCAGCATACATATTTTTGAACAATCATGCCATTCTGGAAGGGAAGCTGTAGACACTTGCTGATGGGTCTGTATAAATGGTTCAGCACCTTGGTACAGTGGTGGCTGAAGATCCCATGCTTGTACATCCATCAACGTGACAGTATGGCCATATCCTGTTGTGGCCATACCTCACAGCTGTACAGATTCACACAGGTTACCCAGAGGCAGGGGTCATATTTCTGGATATTACCCCATTGCATTGTGGTTTACAAGCAATTTTGCAGCCACCCATTCATGTGTTTGCAGGCAGTGGTTAGTATGTGCACATGGCTGAGTTTCAGACTTCACACACTCCATGCTATCCATGCTCCTACCCTCTTCCAAACATTATGAAAACATTATCTGATAAGTTCCCTATAGTTATCATTTCATCCCAGCAGTAATTTGGTGTTGGTTCACAGTTCATACAGTAGGACATGGTGGGCATGTTACTGGGATTTGTCGACATGGCCTTGCATTTGGGTTCTGTGGACTGTGTTATGTTATTTGGGAGTCCATGACATAACATATATTGGCAGTATGGGTGAGACACAGACCTTTGGCAGAGGACTGTAGGGCATTTGGTAGTGATGCAGGCCAGCTGTAGCAGGCTGTTCCATTGTGTCACTACTATAGTCCCAGACTGCAAGACACTATATTCCCCTGGGGTGACAGGCTAAGTGTGCAAGGTGTTAATGTCAATACTTTCTGTCATTATTTATCTTGTAGTGTGGATGCTTGCAGGGTGCTGCTTACAGCTAGGGGCACACCTGCATGGGACACCTCTTCTGCATGCTGCATTCTGTGGCTATTGCCATACAGAGGTGGGGGTCATATTGTACTCATTCCCAACAGCAGGGATAAGACCTGTGAGGTACCTGTGGGTGATGGTGGGGTGAGCTGGGTGCATGTGCTATGGACACTACTTGCATCTGACTCATAGATATACACGGGGCATTCCACTTATGCTGGCTTGTGCAGGGACATCAGCAGTTTCTCAATACTTCATACCTGTGACCTTTGTAGTCTGCCAGTGTTTGGCCAGATGACATCGGTATTCCATACTAAAAACAACTAATGTGCTGCTAACCTATATGTACAATTGCAAAGGTGTGTCCATTTGACAGTAACATATTATACACTGTCTGTCTGGGGTACTTCCACCTGTGTACTGTTTGTATGTCTGGGCCCATGTTCATGCCATGTCCATCTTTCAGATGGTGACAGATATTACATCTAAACATTTACTATGGCTTACTGCTAGAATGTGTTTTGTTGGGATGCATTGTGTTTGGCACTGCAGTTGTGAGAACTTGGCCCTGTCTTCGGCAGTACTGGCCAATGGCCACCAGGACAAACCTCACCATGCCTATATGCTGACCACTCTCACATAATATACAACACACACAAACCTAACACATGCAGCCCTGCATATTGCAAACATCCTACAATCTATCCTGCTACTTTGGCTGGCTCAGGTAATCTGTGCTCCACAGTTATTATACCTACACATACATGTTACTACATTTCTACATGGGATTGTGGGGGGGGGGGGACATCTGACAACTGTACACTTTTGCTATGACTATACTGGAATTTCAGGTACTCCATTTCGTTCTGTATTCTGACCTATCATGTAGACTAGAGGCATATCAGTGTACTACAGTTCTTAGGTTTGATTGATCTTCATTTCAGTTTCAGACTTCTTACCCTTCAGAACTAACATCCCACTGCCTGTCCTGTTGTAGTCTGTTTGTGTAGGTCTGGAGGGGGGCTGTTCTCCATAGCCTGCAATCAGAGGCCTTAGCACAGTCTTTGGTTGTTATTGTCTATGCCTGTCCTGCTGGCTGAGACTGTTGTTGGGTATGTGAGCCTCCCTGACTGTCATGTGTGTGTCCTATGGACACACATATGGCCCACGACATTTCCTGCAATGAGTTTTCCCAACTTGTCTAGTACTGGCTATTATGGTGACACCAGTGTTTGTTAGAGATTTAATGCTGCCACTATAGGTGTCTACTATCTGCTGGCATCCCATTCAGCCACCCGATTCCCTTGCAAGCTCACATACATACCACAGACACAAGTAACAAAACATACGACTCCATTTAGCAATTCATAGGGAGAGTGATTCTACCTTGTGGCTGTGCCAATATTGAAGATGGTGCTGGAGGGCTGACTATGTCAGATGCACATAGTACACTCCCTATACATGGTTAAGCACAGGTAGTGTCAAGTTTGGCATCCTTTTACTGTATGTGCGAGTCAGAGAGAGGTGTCATTCCCTGGGTTCTTACCATGTCAGTGTATGTGCTATGCATTGCCTCTTTGCCAAGGCCTGGACATACTGGGCATGCCTCCTTCTGCCTACTGGGACAGCCTCAGGTTGTTCCTCCTCTGAGTCACTCTTTACACTCAATACCTTCCGAGCATCTACCTTAGACTTCAATTGTGAAAGGAGAAAGTTTTGGTATTTCAACATGTGAAACTGGCAATTCAAAGCCCTCATAGCTAGGGTGGAAGAAGTATAAACTTTCTTTCCCCATCTATCCAAAGCCCTGGCCTCTTTATCTGGAGGAACCGGTTTTAACAACAGAAGCCTTAACACCTTTAGGCCCCTGACTAACAGTTTCTGGGTCCGCCCTAGGACTCTTAAAAAGATACTTATGAGCTTCAGGCACCCTGTAATACCTATCCAGTTTAACAGGAGCAGGAGGCAAAGAATCAGGATTAAGAGAAGCCTCTGCAAAAACATCTTCCACCACATCCAGAACAGGAGGTATAGCCAAGGCCTATGCTGGGGTAAAACAAAAATTCCTAAGCCTTTTCCTGGAATCAGAGAAGTCCTGACCTTCCCACTTAAAAATGCTCCCTCATGGAATGAAGGGTCTCTGAAAAAGAAAAATCCTCAGGAGGAGAAGCAGAAGGAGTAGAATCATCCACATCAGAATCAGAATAAGGAGAATACTCCTGCAAGTCTTCAGCCGAAGACTCTGAAAACATCGAAGCCTGCTCAAAACTCCCAAGCTCAGGTTCCACCCTAGGTCTCTTATCAGGAGGGGCATAGAACCTCTAATCAAAGTAATCAAATCTTGACCATTTTAAGCATATGCTTCTTGGGCACAGTCCCTGAAGAACTAGGGGTGACACCAACTGAAGCTAAACCTGGCCTGCCCTGGGAAGCCTTGGAAACAGAAGGGAGGGCCTAACCACCCTAGGAAGGGAGGAGGTACAGTAACCTGAGAAGCCCCTTCAGCCTGGCCTGCCTCCTGAGAGCCACATCTTGCAATAACAAAGTCCCTCCTGGGACTCCAAAGAAACCTCTGGCAGAACCACCGGCTCCACGAGACCTCCTAAAAGAACTGGCGTCCGATGCGGGCAGTTCTTCTAACCTAGACTTAGCTGCTTTGTCCTTGTGCTTCTTCGAAGAGGCGTCGGGCATCCGGCGGCATTTTATAATTGCACGCTTCAAGACTAACCTGGCACAATCTAACCTTCTCTTTATAGTGCTTTAAATCTAGCACAAAGGCGACACTTAAACGCGTCGTGCTCAGGCCCTAAACAAGGAATACACAAAGTATGATAATCTCTATGGTATCTGTTTCCCACAAGAAATACAGTTATTCACTTTTTCATCCGGTAAACCACTGAGGAAAAAACTAAAATATTCCCAGCGGGTACTTAGCCAACAACTTGACTGGGTCTGAAACTTGGTCGAAAAATTTCCAGAGCATGAGCGGCACTTACGCTGCTTCTGCATCGGACCATGCGACAAAAGACTGAGGATATGGCGTCAGTCATGCGCATTTGTACCCTGACGTTCTGATGTCAGTCAAATGCGCCTTGACCGACGTCAGCCTTATACTTTGATATTCGGGCCGACCGAGGACAGCGGACTACCCAAGTGTAAGGACTGCAGCAATGTGAGATGAAGAACATCACTCCCTGCTATCTCCACACAGGATACTTATGACAAACACACACCAAGTCTCACAGTTGCCATGTCTGGAATTAGAACTCCTACCTAACTAGAACATCACACATTTATAGCATGTGCCATGAAGATTACTCTCTATTAGCATACACAGACAAACACACACGTTTTACACTTGTCATATATGGTATTAGAACTCCTACATAACTACTACATCACATTAAAGCAGTACAAATACCACAGAGCTTACTGGGCTACTCCTTCCCAAATGTGTATTTCAAAGTTAATGACATTGGCAGGCTTGCCAAAGTAGGGCAATGGAAGTTGTAGTGACTGTGAATGGCCTCAAAAGCATTGATCACTACACAAACAAGCAAACACACACAATTTTACAGTTGCTATGTCTGAGATTAGAACACCTACCTAACTAGTACATCACACTACAGCATTAGGCAGTTACAGCATGCACCACAGAGGTTACTGGGCTGTTCTTTCCCCAAAGGTGTATTTCAAAGTGTATGACATCAACAGGCTTGCCAAAGTAGGGCAATGGAAGTTGTAGTGACTGGGAATGCCCTCAAAAGCACTGATCCCTACACAGACAAACAAACACAAAGTTTTACAGTTGCCATGTCTGGGATTAGAGCTCCTATCTAACTAGTACATCACACTACAGTATTAGGCAGTCATAGAATGTGCCATGGAGCTTAATGGGCTACTCCTTTCCCAAAGGTGTATTTCAAAGTGAATGACATCAGCAGCCCTGCCAAAGTAGGAAAATGGAAATTGTAGTGATTGTGAATGGCCTCAAAAGCATTGACCTATACAGAGACAAACACACAAAGCTCTACAGTTGCCATGTATAAGAATAGAACTCCTACCTAACTAGTACATCACACTACACTATTGCACATTTATAGGACGTGCCACAGAGATGACTGAGCTACTCCTTCCCCAAAAGTCTATTTCAAAGTGAATGACATCAGCAGCCCTGCCAAAGTAGGGCAATGGATATTGTAGTGAGTGTGAATGGCCATAAAAACATTGATCCCTACACAGACAAACACACAAAGTTCTACATTTGCCATGTTTGGGAATAGAACCCCTACCAAACTAATACATCACACTACAGCATTATGCAGTTATAGCATGCGCCACAAAGCTTATATGGCTTTTCTTTTCCAAAAGGTGTATTTCAAGGTGAATGACATTAGCAGGCTTTCCAAAGTAGGGCAACGGGGAGTGTAGTGACTGTGAATGACCACAAAAGCATTGATCCCCACACACACACACACACACACACACACACACACACACACACAGTTTCACAGTGTAGGATTAGAACTACCACCTAATTAGTACATCACATTATAGCATTACACAGTTATAGCATGCATCACAGAGCTTATAGGGCTACTCCTTCATCAAAGTTGTATTTCAAGGTGAAGACATCAGCAGGTTTGCCATAGTAGGACAATGGGGAGTGCAGTGTGTGTGTGCATGGGCCATAACCCATTCATGTGGAAGCAGACACACAACACTCAGGCACACACAGGTTTATATTTTACAGTATAGGCAACTACTAGATGAATACTGAGTTGTACAGTCATGTTACACAGTTATCACAAGCACCACAGACATTATAGTGCTGAGGGATACCAGAGGCAAATATCTACAGTAATTGACATTTGCACATCATGTGGTTTTAGCCAACTGGATGTGTGCTGGGTGGGACAGGCCTCATGATGGGAGGCTCTTTGTCACTGTCTGTCACTCTCTTCCACAAATCTATGTATGTGTAATTTTGACCTATTATAGTGTGTTGTCCTTAGATATATGTGTGTATTCCTAGCCAATGTGTGTGCAAAGCATGACTGGTGTGCAATGAGGAGTGTGTGCACAAACATCTGTGACTGCCAGATATGTATAGTCCACTGCTGTTGCCAGACATGGGCTTCATTTTTGTAAGTGTGGGAGCATGCTCAGTATGACCTTCTGTATTGAATGTGTGAATCCATTCCAGGTAGGTTATACTCCAGTGCAGGCTTTTGTGTTCTACACCTACAGCTATCAACCTGTTTCTGCGAGATATCTGTAGATCAGTTGACAATATGGGGGTCAAAATGGGCAAAGGATAGTGGGTAACTGTAGGTAATTGCGTCTGTGCTGCTTCTGCTAAATGGTTTTGATGTTAGCAGAGGTATTCAGACATATGTACTGTTTTACACTGTGATGTTTTATGTCATCAGCTACTGTCAGGTATACATATTTGCTTACAGTAATTTCCTGGGGAACACAGGGTGAATGCAGCTGTGTCCAGTATTGTGGTCTGCAGCATACATATTTTTGAACAATCATGCCATTCTGGAAGGGAAGCTGTAGACACTTGCTGATGGGTCTGTATAAATGGTTCAGCACCTTGGTACAGTGGTGGCTGAAGATCCCATGCTTGTACATCCATCAACGTGACAGTATGGCCATATCCTGTTGTGGCCATACCTCACAGCTGTACAGATTCACACAGGTTACCCAGAGGCAGGGGTCATATTTCTGGACATTACCCCTTTGCATTGTGGTTTACAAGCAATTTTGCAGCCACCCATTCATGTGTTTGCAGGCAGTGGTTAGTATGTGCACATGGTTGAGTTTCAGACTTCACACACTCCATGCCATCCATGCTCCTACCCTCTTCCAAACATTATGAAAACATTATCTGATAAGTTCCCTATAGCTATCATTTCATCCCAGCAGTAATTTGGTGTTGGTTCACAGTTCATGCAGTAGGACATGGTGGGCATGTTACTGGGATTTGTCGACATGGCCTTGCATTTGGGTTCTGTGGACTGTGTTATGTTATTTGGGAGTCCATGACATAACATACATTGGCAGTATGGGTGAGACACAGACCTTTGGCAGAGGACTGTAGGGCATTTGGTAGTGATGCAGGCCAGCTGTAGCAGGCTGTTCCATTGTGTCACTACTATAGTCCCAGACTGCAAGACACTATATTCCCCTGGGGTGACAGGCTAAGTGTGCAAGGTGTTAATGTCAATACTTTCTGTCATTATTTATCTTGTAGTGTGGATGCTTGCAGGGTGCTGCTTACAGCTAGGGGCACACCTGCATGGGACACCTCTTCTGCATGCTGCATTCTGTGGCTATTGCCATACAGAGGTGGGGGTCATATTGTACTCATTCCCAACAGCAGGGATAAGACCTGTGAGGTACCTGTGGGTGATGGTGGGGTGAGCTGGGTGCATGTGTGCTATGGACACTACTTGCATCTGACTCATAGATATACACGGGGCATTCCACTTATGCTGGCTTGTGCAGGGACATCAGCAGTTTCTCAATACTTCATACCTGTGACCTTTGTAGTCTGCCAGTGTTTGGCCAGATGACATCGGTATTCCATACTAAAAACAACTAATGTGCTGCTAACCTATATGTACAATTGCAAAGGTGTGTCCATTTGACAGTAACATATTATAAACTGTCTGTCTGGGGTACTTCCACCTGTGTATTGTTTGTATGTCTGGGCCCATGTTCATGCCATGTCCATCTTTCAGATGGTGACAGATATTACATCTAAACATTTACTATGGCTTACTGCTAGAATGTGTTTTGTTGGGATGCATTGTGTTTGGCACTGCAGTTGTGAGAACTTGGCCCTGTCTTCGGCAGTACTGGCCAATGGCCACCAGGACAAACCTCACCATGCCTATATGCTGACCACTCTCACACAATATACAACACACACAAACCTAACACATGCAGCCCTGCATATTGCAAACATCCTACAATCTATCCTGCTACTTTGGCTGGCTCAGGTAATCTGTGCTCCACAGTTATTTACCTACACATACATGTTACTACATTTCTACATGGGATTGTGGGGGGGGGGGGGACATCTGACAACTGTACACTTTTGCTATGACTATACTGGAATTTCAGGTACTCCATTTCATTCTGTATTCTGACCTATCATGTAGACTAGAGGCATATCAGTGTACTACAGTTCTTAGGTTTGATTGATCTTCATTTCAGTTTCAGACTTCTTACCCTTCAGAACTAACATCCCACTGCCTGTCCTGTTGTAGTCTGTTTGTGTAGGTCTGGAGGGGGGCTGTTCTCCATAGCCTGCAATCAGAGGCCTTAGCACAGTCTTTGGTTGTTATTGTCTATGCCTGTCCTGCTGGCTGAGACTGTTGTTGGGTATGTGAGCCTCCCTGACTGTCATGTGTGTGTCCTATGGACACACATATGGCCCACGACATTTCCTGCAATGAGTTTTCCCAACTTGTCTAGTACTGGCTACTATGGTGACACCAGTGTTTAATATAGATTTAATGCTGCCACTATAGGTGTCTACTATCTGCTGGCATCTCATTCAGCCACCCGATTCCCTTGCAAGCTCACATACATACCACAGACACAAGTAACAAAACATACGACTCCATTTAGCAATTCATAGGGAGAGTGACTTACCTTGTGGCTGTGCCAATATTGAAGATGGTGCTGGAGGGCTGACTATGTCAGATGCACATAGTACACTCCCTATACATGGTTAAGCACAGGTAGTGTCAAGTTTGGCATCCTTTTACTGTATGTGCGAGTCAGAGAGAGGTGTCATTCCCTGGGTTCTTACCATGTCAGTGTATGTGCTATGCATTGCCTCTTTGCCAAGGCCTGGACATACTGGGCATGCCTGCTTCTGCCTACTGGGACAGCCTCAGGTTGTTCCTCCTCTGAGTCACTCTGTGCCTGTACAGGCCTTGGCAATGGTGAGGGGATGTGTGGCCCTACCCTGTGCTGTTCCTGCTGCAGTTGTTTCCACAGGATCATATTGTGTAGCATGGCACATACAATGACAATTTGGGTTCATGTAGCTGGTGAGAACTGCAAGGCTCCACTGGATATGTCCAGGCACCGGAACCGTGACTTGAGCATCCCAAATACATGTTTGATTATGATTCTGGTCTGTGCGTGTGCTTCATTATGGAGTTCTTGTTCGGCTGTGTGTGCATTTCTGATTGGTGTCATCAGCCATGGCTCCAGTGCGTAACCAGCATCCCCCACTAGGTGGCCATAAGGGATGTCCCCATTGGCAAATCTCTGGTATAGCTGCATCATATGCCAGATGTGAAAGTCGAGTTAGCTTCCAGGTCAGCCAGCACACATTCATTTCCAGGTCAGCCAGCACACACATTCATTATAATGTCGTGGGCATTGCACATGACCTGGCAGTTGATGGAGGGGAAGCCTTGTGGTTGATGTACTGCCTGCCCCACTCACTGGGTGCTGTTTTCTTGTGTATGTGCATGCAGTCTATAGCACCCACTACCTCAGGGTATTCTGCTATTTGGTGGAAGAGACACATATTGCTGGTCAACGCCTCATGGCTGTTGTGGAAATATACGTACTCACAGGCATGTGCTGACATGTCATCCAGAAACTGGTGGAGTACCCTGGATGCTGATGCCTGTGAGATCCCCATGATATCCCCAATTTGGCCTTAGGATGGTACCTGTGGCTAGTATTCTTAGGCCTACACATACCTTGATATCCACTGGGATTGGTTCCCCTCTGTTGGTTCTGTGTCTGAAGCGTGGCTGGCACAGTTCAACAATTTGCTGTAGGAGGTCCCTGTCCAACCTATAGCACTCTAATATCTCCAGATCATGTATCCCCTGGTAGGTCACCCTGGGTCTGTACGCTCTTCCCCTTCTCCTCACTGTGGGATGGTCACCAGCATTCTCATCCTCACCACCCTCAGCCTCATCCTCATATTGATTTATGAGAGCTAATGCAGCCCCTATCATTTTGTTTCTTTTGTTTGGTAAAATTTTCCCACTTGTGTACACTGGTGGTGTAGAGTTTGTGGGAAAAAACAGAGGCAAAGGTGTTTGCATAGTTTATAGTGGTGTGCTGGGCTGGGCTGCTGCCTGAGTAATTGGCTGATTGTGATACATTTCACCTGCCAGTTATGCTAGTTCTCCTTGATTACCTTCCTACTGCTGTTTTCCCTTCCCATTGCCTTCCTGTTTAAGCCCAGGGGCGCGCCATGCATACACAGTGCTCAGATGTGCACAGAGCTGCTATTTCATGGTTTACTTTTTTTTCCTTTAAAACACAGTGCGTGGCGCACTCACCTACTTAGGCGATGTAAAGAGTGCTCGGCAGCTTCAGACACACCCCCTTGCTTAGCTCTGCTAAGCTAAGGGCAAACCCGAGCCACAGGGGTCAAATAAGCTTACAGTATGCCTGACACACCCCTATATGATGTCAGCTAGCTCTTAGGCTTGCACCATGGTCTTCCTGCACCTAATCGTTTGGGTGTAGACTAGCCATGAGGGGGAATCTGGGATTCAGTATCATTCCCCTCATTTGCATAGGATTGCCTGCTAATGCCTAGTTACAAGTCTGACAATGAGTCTTCCCCTTAGCAACCACTATTCACTGGCCATGTTGTCTTTTGCCTGACATTGAGTATAATAGCAAAATTGTGATTTTAGATAGAATACTTTTTTCAAGTTTTTTTAAAATTTTCGGGCCGACTTGTTTGTGCGCCGTTGCCCTACGCTTAAATGGCCAAAATCAGCCAAAAAATAAATAAAAGTTATTTTTTTTATTTCTGCAACTATTTTCCATGCCAATGGCCATATATACCTTTTATTTGGGGCTGTCTTGGCTCCGTTTTGTAGTTTACAGAAATGTACTGGGTTACTAACCAAGTACATTTCTACAGATTAGACTAGTCCTGCACGACTGGCTGCCAGCTTCCTGGATCACAAATTCACCTCATTTGCCTGGTTTTCACCTGTAAATGGGGTAATTTGCATACAGGAGCTGTGTCCGTGCAGGAATAGTGCAGGAGTGGTCTTGCACATCCCAGGAGCTTGTTCCTGGATCTCTTGGTGGCCGTATTGCCTCCAACAGCTGCTGCACTATCCCTGCATGCTGTGCAGAATCCCGGGGTAAATCTTATTCAAGGTTTTTATATATTTATATGTATTTCTCTGTCTATTTATGCACTTTTTTCAAGCAAGATTGAATCCTATTCCGGGCTTATCTCTCTCTCTCTCTGTCTATATATATATATATATATATATATATATATATATATATATATATATATATATATATATAGATATACAATTTGCTTATAGATAAGCTAGTTCATGCTAATGTTTTAGAATACTCCTGATGTTAATTATAATGCCCTTTATCACATACAATAAAGGATATGCCCTTATTGTATGCATATTCCCTAGAATCTGTTAGCCAATATGTAGGTTTTTATCTCAAGTCATCTCTCTGAGCAACCACTTCTGTTGTAATTTGGAAGTAATACAGACAATAAACTTAAAACCTTTTTTGGCAAATCTAATCACATATCCAGTCACTTAAGCTTATTACTTAAACTCTTGCTTAAGATTGTTGGTTTTTAACAAAGATCTTGCATCAGTGGTTAATTTAGGCAGACTAGCAAGCAGAGGTTTGATTACATTATTTTTCATGAATGTCAGGTTCGTACTTTTGACATGAAAATAAGTATTAAGTTTTGCCAGTTGTTTTTAGAATTCAGTCCACAGTGTAACAGTGGCTTCCTTATGCGTACATATAAACTCAAAGTTAGTATTTATACCATATACATATTGATTTCTTTTCAGACATCCATGTCTTTATTCAATAAGAGAAATGCATTATTAATAAAGAAGAAAAATGCTGAAATACTAGCTCAGCACTTAAAAATTTTATGTACTCCCTTTCCAAATTTCCCAAGAAAATGTTTGCTTAGCAATGGATGTGGTCTGGAACTACTATTCTCTACTAAATTCTCTGCACAACAAATAATATTTTAAATAAAAGCATTATTTATCACTTAAAACGAGTTTGATATTACTTATTGTAGGTTGATGTCTCTCTCTTTTTTTCAGTAAAAATTCAACCTAACAATCTGAGCCCCATCATCGTGGAGAAGTGAGTTATTTAACAGAAAACAGTTTTTCAAATCCACCTTCTGACCCTTCACTGCTCTATATAATTTGCATTGAAAATCTCAAATTGTTTTAGAAAATAACTGTCTAGAATGCTTAAATTTGATTGGTCATTATTTCTTTTCTTTTTTTGCACTTAAGATGTTCATCATTAGTTCACTGCAGCAGTGAACTAAGTTATATGAACATCCTATCAAGGATCATACTCCAATCGGCCCACCTGAAAACTTTAGGGTACCGTATCCTCACTGTAGTTGCAGCCAGTGTAGAAAAACAGGAAATAAAGAACAGGCATGACAGCAAGCTTCAGAACGTTCTTGCCACCGAAGAGTACAATGTGATCTTGTACTGGTCCAATATCCAGGCTGGACAGATACATTCCCCACTAAGAATTACCTTTCATTTTTGTTCATTGCAAACAATTATATAAAAAGAAAAATTAATGTATGATATTTCTTTAGTCCCAGTACAGTATTTTCCATGTAGAGGCATTATTTTTGTTATTGGGCAGCTTTTTCATAGCTGCTTTGTTCTGAAATCACACTCTTTGATTTCAACTTTACTCTTCCCTATTATTTAGTTCTCATCTCAAACTGGATTGCTAGCTCTGATATTTTTGTAGGGATGTGCACTATTTGGACTTTGTTGCATCATATTTTCTGATTTTTCCTCATACAATTTTTAAGGAGTTCTCTGTCTTCTGCATGGACCTGGGCCCAAATATATAATTTCATCCCTTCCAACTCTACATGAAAAGTCTTTTTTAATGAGCAAGTTTTGGTTTGTTGCCCATGTTCTGTGCTTCATCCACTGATGAGTGACTCTGCTGTGGTCATGAGCTGTTCCTTGGACCATTCGTATTCTTCTCACGGTCTCTCTAATGTTGTTCTTCGGACACCTCCAGGAACAAGAAGGCTGGGTCATCCTCTGTATCTGCTCAGATAACCTTATTTGGACATGAAGAATACACTCTTGTTTGCACCAGGGAAGGGAATTAGAGAGATATCTTTAATGAACTGTACTAAGGAATGTTTTCCCTTGGGATGGACTATTCATGAAGTCATTTATTTATTTATTTGCAGTTTGTTAACCAGGAAGGTCCACTGGGCCAAGATGAGCCCCGTTTCAATGGAGGCCAAGGGAGAAAAGCTCCACAAGAATTAATATAGTAGTAGCTCAATCGTATTGTACATACAAGAGATGTACAAGAGGTAATATCAAGAGTTAATACAGTATGTTCTAGAAACAAACAAGCAGTAGTTAATACATGATATGATACAATAGAGTTATGTTACATAAGCAGCATAGAAAGAACCCTAAACAGAAAGTGTACATTTTATCTTATGTGTCAGGCAGAATGCATATCTGATCTAGGATAAGGCAGTAGGAGCAGAAGGAGGAGTAGGAGTAATGGGAGGAAGATTAGGATGGGTGGGAGCAGGAGGATTCCCAGGTAGTGGAGAGATAAGAATGGAGCAAAGACTTAAAAGAGGAACAATTTTGTGTAGTATGGATGTGGGGAGGAAGTGAGTTCCCTTTTCATGCAAGGGAGAATGATAGAAGAAGTTGACCAGGGGTACATGATGGTTTGTATACTTCAAGGAGGTTTTGATTATTAAATCTGAAGGTTTGGTCAGGGTGCATAGTAAGGACAGAGGAAAGTGAGGGGCATTCAGAAGGGTTGAAATTGAGTTTATGAGCAGTGGAGAGTTGAATATAGGATAGATACTTAGGGAGTTCTAGCCACTTCAGGGAGTGTAGGTGGTGGGAAGAGGATTTTGAGCTAGGAGCAAATTTGGAGATTTTATTGTAACAGGATGCTAATTTAGCTTTGAGGGCTGCTTGCAGGATGGTAAGGAGAGGAGCTCTGTAGATGAGAGAGGAGAGGAGGTATATGGTAGAGAGGGTAAGCTTAGTTGAAGACGTGAGGTAGCGATTGTGCCAGTAAAGCATTCCAAGTTTCTGGTGTTTTTTTAATGTTGATTTGGATGTGAAGATCAAATTTTAACTGTTCATCAATTAGGACACCTAGAAGCTTAGCTTGGGACACTATTCTGATGTGAGTTTTATTTTGGCTAACTATAGAGAATGCGTTTGTGTCTATTTTAGTATTTTTAGAAGGGGTAAAGATCATGATTTTGGTTTTGGATGAATTAAGAGCTAAGTGATTATTTTGCATCCAAATCTCTATGCTGTTGAAATCAGCTTGTGTTATTTATATGAGTTTAGGAAGAATTCCGCAGAGCAAATAATGGCTGAGTCATCTGCTTATTGGACAAGTTTGGCATTAGGGATGCATTGGTGGAAGTTGTTTATGAAGACATTAAATAAAAGTGGGCCCAGGATAGATCCTTGGGGGATGCCAGTCTGAGTGTTAAGGTTGGGGGAGGTGGAATCATTCCATTTGGCAGCTTGCTGCATATTAGAGAGATAACTGGAAAATCAACTCAAAGATGAGGGAGTGAGATTAAAATCGGAGAAAATTAGATAGAAGTAGGCTATGGGATATTGTATCATACATTTTCAAAATGGTTTTCAAGGAAAAGTTAGCATAAAACTAGAATATTTCTTCACCATCTCTTTTCAGAGATGATTGGCTGCATTTTCTAAAGGTTTATTTTCAGCATTTCAGTATTTTGATATGGACTTTTCTCTTCCTGTGAAATGAGAGAGATGGCACCTCTTTCAGATACTGATTCTCTAACAGATGGTCAGCAATTACATCAGGTTTCTGTCTCTCAGGCTGTCTCTCCTAGTCAGAAGGCTCAGATCTTCAGGGAAATTAATTCTTGCATTCCCTGTAGGAATATTGTCTTTTCTGATATAGTTACTATAATGATGGACTTGGTAGTTTTTATATCTCTTGACAGACAGTCTTTTTTCCTATAAAGTCTAATGGATTATATGAGACACTAGTCTCACAGATACCTTTTTTTACCAAATCCTAGAGTGGATCCATTGTTGATTGCCTTATTCAAATCTGCTTCTTCTAAACTTATCATAGGCTCAGAGGATCATTAGGAGGTTACTAGGCTAATAGCCCTAGAGCATCACTAAATCTAGCCATTCATGCCTCAGTTTTCCCAATTATCAATACCTATTGGCTAGAACAGCTTTGGTATATGCCTGTGCCTTAAGGCATCTACAAACTGCCCCTGATCATAATGGCTACAGGTGACAAGCCAGGGGTGAATTTGTGATTTTTCCATCCATTGGTTCAAACTGTATTTCAATAGACATAGGGAATAGCTCTGTTTCACAAGAATGGGGACTGTGTTCCAGAGATTCCAGAGAAGGTGGGAATCTCTGAGTCACATACTTGTCTGTCCAACATATTTTATTTATGTTACAAATAAGATTTAGATCCTTAGATCAGGTAATTTTAGTGATGATTGTTTTGCAAATGTGCAGTAGATGCATTAGGGTATGATTGGAGAATGTCTCATTGGTTAGGAATAGAGTGCTCCTCAGTTGTTGGTAGGAGACTGATGGCAGGGACAGGTCTGTAAGACAGTCTGCATAGATCATTTTATTTATGCCTGAATTATTTTAATGAAAAACCTCTGTGGGTGCTCCAGCTGTTGGAAATGTCTGGTCAAGTAAATGCCAAAGTTTGCATCATACTCGATTATTGGTCTAATGAGGGCTGAGTATAGTTGAACTATGATCTCCTTAGATCTGGATGCCATGCCCTAACATAAAAGTTGTGCCTCAGTGAAGGTGTTTCGCACTACTATGGAAAAAAGCTGATCAAAGTTCAAGTTACTGTTAACCTGAGATCCCATGTTTCTTACCAGTGGGTCTACTCTTAGGACAGTGTTAGCAATGTTGTAATTTGCAGGGCTGGTCGTCTTCCCAAAGTGAATGGTTATGCATTCTTTTGCACTGAGTTTTAGACTATGTTTCTGGCACCAGTTATTTGTCTGTGTCAGACTTTCCTAGAAGATACCTACATATTTGGGGGATTCAGTGATTGCAGCCAGCTTGCATTCATCAAAAAATCTGGTCAGCCAAAGGTCCCTACATTTGCCTTGACTTCAGAGATGTATATTCCAAACAGGAAGAGTCCTAGTACTGGGCCCTGTGGGTCATCACTAGTAACAGGCCTCTTGGCTGAGGTGGATTCCCCTCCCTAATTTCATGTGTCCTATCTAGGTGCCATTTAGTCAGCCATCAGTGACATACAGACTTTTGCCTAAATTTGTGAGATTGTTTATAACATCCAAGTGTGGTATTGTGTCAAATGTATTTGCCTGGTCAAGGTAGGTAGTATGAAACATTTTGCTCTAGTGACCTTCTTGAAGAAGTATTCCAGGTTTAATAGGCATTAACTGCCATTGACAAAATCAAAGTGGGTTGGGTCCAGTGTTTGAAGACTTAATATGTCTTTTTTATCAGGTTCACACTTATTCTTTCCATGGCCTTGCATATCTAATCAAACTTATGGGTCTGTAATTCCCTGGGTCTGTTGATGGTCCACCTTTGTGTAGAGGGATGACAGTTGAAGTCCTCCATTTCCTAGGTATGAAACTTGCCTGGAAGTTGTGGATGAATAGAGATTCTATTTGGCCTGACAGGTTATATTTTAAGATATTTAGGAGGCATCTGTGATGATATCAGGACCCACTGATGCAGTGTTTTTAGCTCTGGACATGGCAAAGAGGACATGTTCTTAAGTGATATTTTGGGGGAGAAATGGTAGTGGGGATTTCCTGGGAAGAAACGTGGGGTGAAATTGGAGCAAAATTTATTAGCCAGCAAGTTTGCTATATTCCCTGGTTCAGTATGGGAATTTCCATTTTCTAATAGTTTAGCACACTGTTGGATGTTCCTTTTAAGGTTGAGTACATAACTGAAAAATGCCTGATGGTTATCCTTAGCCTGGCAGCCAGTTTTTTCACTGAAGTCAGCTTTGGTGGACTTGATTAATCACTTGATTTGCTTGTTGAGATTGACAAAGGATTTTTTTTTTACATTTGGACACAGCCCTTTTTATTTTGGGGCAGAATTTACTTTCCTTCATTGTACAACATATTTATACTGGGAGTCCACCAAGTGTGGCTTGTTTTTCAGTTTGCCCCAAGTCTATTTCATTTTGATACTGCTGATTCTATGCTATTTACATGCCTGTGCATATACCATTATGTTCGCTGAGCTGGGGAGCTTGGAATTTAGCTATGCCTTTACTTAACTGGCGGTAGTTAGTCTTCAAAAAGTTCTTAAAGATTCTGAGGTTTGCTGGGAGTGTATAGTATTTCAAGGATTACTGCTTTGTGATCTGATCTGACCAGTGAGAACAATACACAAGGATGGTGGTGAGGAGGTACAACATTCTCTTATATTTGTGAGTAACAGATCTAGAATAATTGCATCCCTAGCAATGTGCAGACTAACTGTTCCAGGGTGTTTACATTGACAAAAATCCAAGAATCTTTAAGCCTGTATGTTTGTCATGTATGCATCCCACTTTAAGGTGGGATAATTGAAATCACCCATGAGTATGGTGTTGGATTGAACTGTGATGAGTACAGTACATTCAAGTATGTGGTATGGTTATCCTGGGTCACAGACAGGGACATATAGCTAGCAAGGATATGGTATTGGACTTTATCTAAGGTTAGTTAGACATAGAGTAACTTGTGTGTCATATTTTTGAACCAGTTATGAGGTGTGCTTACTGTTTATGTGGATTGATACACCTCCAGCTTTTGTCCCTTCTTGCGGGAGTAGCTGGTCTAAATGTGTGGAAAGCATTATAGCTTTGGACTGGCAGGGGTGCTTTCCATGTCTTTAAATCATGTCTTAGATGTCAGCATTCTCTAGGGTGAGGGGTGTTTCCAGGGTGTGGAGATTCTTGTTCAGACTCCTAACATTGAGCATTAACACCTTTAGTTTATCTTGATTAAAATGTACTGTGTTGGAAGGTTTATCAGACTGGCATTGCCTAAAAAGGGCAGTATAGAGGCTAATGTTTTGACCAATATTCGAAGGTCTAGTGGGACAGGTGTAGACCATCCCTGGCAAAACAGTGTCGTCTGTTGGCCACATCCTCCCAAGCTGACAAATAATGGACCCCCTGTGAAGGCCACAAGTAACTATGCCAATTGTAGAAGTCAGTCATATTCTGTTTATATTGTGGTGTCCTTCTTGGAGAAGGAACAATCCAAATCAGTGTAAGGCTCATACCTGACTGGGACACATAATCTGAAAGCTGTATCACGTCTCCCTTCATATAATCTAGGTAGGTACATCTCCAGTCATTAACACCCACATGGACTATAACAGAGTCATACTGGTAACTATAGTTCAATGTCCTGAATGTGTGTGACCTAGCAGATCTTTTCCCAAGAGAGACAACTGACCATGACTGTCTCCTTACTCAGCCTGGTGAAGGGGGCATCAGACTGTCTCTATAATGACCAGAATATTGGGTTGTGTGGCAGTTTGCTTTAATGCCTTAGAGGTTAAGACATTGTGAAATACGGTTATATGTGTCCTGGGAAGTGTTGTATTTGTAGACTGTTTGAGAAAAGGCTGAGGGCAGCATATGGGAGGCCTTTGAGGTTTTGGTAATTTGCATTTAAGAACCTCAGCATATGTGAATTTATCTATTTGAGCCATAGTAGGTGCAATGTGTGTTACTGCTAACCTGTTTGGAGATATCAGTGTCTGTATACAAGAGCTTTGCCTCCAAAGACATAATGTAATTACATCTCTTGCATACTGTTTGTGTTTAAGAATAAGGTGGTTATAATTGCTACATTGTCTCAGAATGCCATCTTCCACCAAGCTGGCTACAAAGACAGTAGGAAAGTGTGCTTCCATGGCTGTGTATCTTCTTTTTTGTTATCTATGAGAGGTGGTGCAATCAGGGTTTATAGTTTTTTGTCTGGAAGGAGAAGTCTAGGATTGATTTAAAAAAAAAAACACTTTTCTGGTAATGCTTCTAGGAGGGCAGACTAGTGGTACTACACTCAGTTAGATACTAGAGAAAATAGCAGAGGAAGTTTTATATGGAAAATTGGAACTCTAGGTGCCTGCTTCTACACAAAGCACTGTAAACCACTGCTGCACAGCTCAGCACAGGTTGTAGGAGATGAGTTAGAGAGGAATGTAAACAGTAAGCAGTAGAAATGTAGTATATATATATATATATATATATATATATATATATATATATATATATATATATATATATATATATATATATATATATATAAAGAGAGAGAGAGGTTCTGCAACAATCCTCTCGCTACTGTGAGTTATACTACAAGACTAAGGCCCCTGGAATAACTAAAATATGGACAATAAAAATCAGTGGAAATGTAAGAAATGAGGCGCAGATCCTGCAGCAACTCACAACTTTCCCACTACAGTGAGGGGCACTACAAGATTAAGGTCACAGACCAAGTTAAATTTGCAAACTGTTGACTTTTGGTTAAAACAAGGAAAAAGGCAGAAAAGAAAAATACACAATTCTGATTAATTCTCTGAAAATTGAAGTGTGCACTAGCTGAAATGAGATTATATGAAACAGAGGCTAACTTGGGCTTTAAGAGTGTAATCAGTTTGAATTATCAGTAATAGCACTAAGAAGGACTTGCAGACTCTAATTTACAGTAATGGTGGGCAGCTAAAAAAGGCACCAAGTCTAAAAGCACAGCAAGACTTGGGTTGATGAGTGGAAAAAAGTCCACAATTTAATCAGCAAACACAAAAGGAATGTTTCCTAATTGACCCTAGCCAACAACTTTTAAGACCTCAAGAAAAAAAAATTGCAGTAAAACAAAATTTAAAATGCAACTATAATATAATATCAAAATAAAAAGAAATGGAAATATCTACACCAGAAATGTAGAAAATCCAAAAATCAATGCATAAAACAGCAGTTTTAAACTCAGAGATCTAGAAGCTGAAGAGGAATGTAAATGAATACCTTAAATAAGAAAACTGTTTCTTGGGTCCTCTCACTAATTAGCTAGATATAATTCCTATTTAATCAGTGAATGCAAAATGAATATTTCTTAACTGACCCTAGTGTAGATCAATATGTATGTATACCTTTAAGAAGCTTTCCATGGGCTTACACATGTGTATAAATACTGAGCACGTGCAAGCCAGACTGCCATTTTGTAGAGAGCTGTTGAGATGTAAGCATGCATGCATGTAATGGTCTGTTAATTAATCAATTCATTTATATTTTATGTTGCTGCTATCCATCCTGATGTGTTTCTGTATAATAAAGCATATCAATGAACTACCTCACCTTTTCGTCTTGAAATATAGCACAGGACAAGCAACATGGTGACAGAAAGGGATCCAGAATCAAGACCAAGAGGCACTCAGTTAATGTTGGAGGAATACAGAGGAATGCATCATCCCTACTACTGCACATACAACTCGCAAAACAGGTCAGAAATGAATTGCAGGTAATAAAACTTGCTTAAATGATTTCTTACTTGAAGAATATAAAAAAAAGCTCAAATGAATCTCTAGTTAAACGAAATGTCCAAAATTGCAACATACTGATAAAAATATTCAAAATATTATAAACATGGTTGAAACAATGTCCAAATTGCATAAAATGCATACAATAAGGAAAAAGACCACATTTGCTCACTATGTGTTACTTTTTCACATTAAATAAATCTATTCAAGATATCTGAAATATACAAAGTGTTTGCAAGTTTTTGCAGTATTACGGTGCAGTTATTTCACAAATACAACCATTTCAAAGCTTATTTCATAAAGTACAGTATTTTAAAGAGATTATTATGCATTTGAGTATTATTACAAATACCTGGTGTGTGTGCATATTCATATATAATTACAAGTAGGCCAGGATTGCATTGTGTTTTACCATATTTTGTTGCCATGGCAGAAGGCTTCCGCAGATGAGCTCCACTTGTATTTGATAATAATATTGCAGAGATTTGAAGAGTGTTTGAGCAAAAGTACAATATTTTCATACAAGCTGCATTTTCTGACAAAGATGCATGTACAAATGTATTTATTCTGCTTAATTTAGCTAGTTCAGAGGCCATACAAAGAGAGCATTCATTTATGCATGTGCCTGCTGTGTTTGCAGGGGAGAGGAAAAACTGCCTTATAGTGGTACCGACTGAATCAAGGGGAGACCCCAAGAGCTTAAAGTGTAAATTTAGAAGAATGTGTAACCCACAGATGAATATTACAATGGAAAGGCACTTATTTTACACAAGGGACCAAAAGCCTAGAGAAACTTTTGCAGCATGTATAACTAACTTGAGAAACAAAGCTAAAATGTGCAGATTTGGTGATTTAAGGGATGAGTTGATAAAAGACAGACTTCTATGTGGTATTAAAAATGATGCTGTGAGAAAGATTTTGCTTTGAGTCAGTGATTTATCTTTGAATAAGGTCATTGAGATTTGTCAGATATATGAGCTCAGAGAAAAGCACGCAAATATGCTTACAAATGAGAAATGTAGGCTTTCGGTATCCTCTAGTGCTAATATTGCTAGTATGTAGCATGTGGTTAAAAGAAGCAGGCCTAAGCATGTGACAGCAACTGTGAACCCTGTAACACTCCCTGGGAAACCCCATATCTTTGTAGCAAATTCCAGAACACTCACAGTCTAAGTGAAGCACAAGGGTGGTTAGCTTTTGGTCAGCAATGCCACAGAGGTAAAAAGTGTAATCATTTCCAAAAATGTTGTAAATCAATAAAGGCTCTTTCTTTAATTAAAAGGAAACATTCAAAGAGACAAGTTGATCAATTAGAAAGCTGTGACCTTACTTTTTGTGTTGTTGGTGTGTCTGTGCTTAATAAAACAGTCGATGCAGTAGATTTATGGGCAAAGAGTGAAGCATTTTGTACTGTTCTGATAAATGGAAGACATATAGATCTCAAAGCTGACACAGGTTCAAAGTGCAATGTTATGTCAGCATTAACATTTGCTAGAGTATGTGCTGGTGAGAAGCTTGATTTGGCAAAATGTGCAAAGCTTATTGCTTATGGTGGTGAAGATATTCAGACCAAAGGTTTGGTAGTACTTTCATGTTAATCAGCTGGGAACAGCTATCACTTGCAATTTTACATAGTCAAAAGGCACGTACAGTCATTATTAGGCTTCAGAGACCATTTGCAAATGGGATTGCTTTCATTTAATAAGGAAGTCCACCTTGTAAGCTTCAAAGACCACTGTTCTAATTTTGCCTAGATTATTTTTTCTACCTATGCTGATCTTTTCAAAGACAAACTAGGCAAGCTCCCAGATGTGTACTCCATGAAGTTAGACCCTGAAGTCAGCCCAGTTGTCAGACCAGCCCAGAAAGTTCAAGTATCTATGCAGCACATAGTCAAGGCCGAGCTAGATAAAATGGTGTAGCAAGGTGTGATTTGTCCAGTTGACAAACCGACTGAATGGGTATCTTCCATGGTGGTAGCGCATAAGAAAAGCTCAGATGATATCAGAATATATATTGATCCAAGATATTTGAACATAACACTAAAAAGACCTCATCATCCAATGCGTACAGTCAATGAAGTCACTGATCTTATGCCAAATGCCAATTTTCTTTTGTATTTTGGATGCAAAGAGTTCATTTTGGCAAATTTTACTTGACCAAAAATTCACATTGCTAACCACTTTCAGTACTCCTTTTGGCAGGTACAGATTTTTAAAAATGCCATTTGGGATAAATTCTGCCAGTGAAGTCTTCCAGCATGCCGTGGAACATTTTTTTTTCTGGTCATCCGTGTGTTATTATAGTAGATCAGATTATAGTAGGAGGTAATGGTGAAGCTGAGCATGACAGAAACCTCAAGAAAGTTCAGGAAAGAGCACATGGAGTGAATCTTAAGCTGAATCCTCAGAAGTGCAAATTCAGGCTATGAGAAGTTACTTATGTTGGTCATTTGTTTACCAGTTCAGGCTTATGACCAGATCCTTCCAAGCAAGCAGCTATTCTTGAGATGCCAGCTCCAGACAAAGTTCAAGCCTTACAATGTTTTCTCGGCATGGTTAACTATCTAGGAATGTTCATTCCAGATTTCAGTAAACTTTCAGCACCACTCAGAGAGTTGACATGCAAAGATGAATCCTGGTCCTGGTCAGAAAAACACCAAAGCACATTTGATATCCTGAAACAGAGACTTGCCAGTCCACCAACTCTCAGATACTGTGATGTTCACAAACCACTTACACTTTCTTGTGATGCTTCGAAGTTTGGTCTTGGTGCAGTCATTCTTCAAGAGGGTAGAACAGTAGCCTAATCATCCAGAACTCTAACCCAAAATGAGACGCAGTATGTGCAGATTGAGAAAGATCTCTTGGCAATTGTGTTTGCATGTTTGAAGTTCCATGACTATAGTTATGGCTGCCCAATTCAAATTGAAGAAATCACCAACCTCTGGTCACCATTTTGAGAAAGACAATGCATATGTCTCCTGCCAGATTGCAATGCATGATGTTGAAATTGCAAAAATATAATTTCAGTCTTGTCTACACAAAAGGGAAACTACTTTAACTTGCTGATATACTATCCAGATCACCCAGAAATACCACTGAAAATGAGAAACTTGATTTTGAAGTCATGGAAGTGAAAACATTTTCTTCCACACATCTTGATGAGCTTACAAGTTGCGTAGCCTCAAATTCAATTCTTCAGAAGCTCAGCCACTCAATTGAGTATGGCCTTGAAAGCAATCTTGCTTACCAGTAGAAATGCAACCATTTTTTTTCACACAGAGATGAGATTTTGCTTGACAATGGTATCATTATGAAAGGTTCAAAAGTGATTGTTCCAAAATCCTTGCAACACGAGTATATTACCATCTTGCATCGCGGCCTCCCAGGAACTGATTCTACCAAATGAAGGGTGAAAGGACTAGTATTTTGGCCTTCTATGTTAAAGGACATTAAGAGAGTACTTTCATCTTGTTCTGTATGCAATAGTACTAATCTGCATCAACAGAGAGAACCAGTTCAGATAAACCAGATTCCCGAACTACCTTGGTCGACAGTAGCTACAGATATTTTTGAACAGAATGGTCAGCATTACTTGGTGATACTAGACTCTTATTCAAACTGGTTCGAGAATGGCCTACTTCCAAATCTTGCATCCAGTACTGCCATTACTAAGATGAAGCATAATTTTTCAGTCCATGGTAGTCCGCACAGTTATTTCTGACAATGGTACACAGTTTACAAGCCAGCAATTCAAGAGATTTGCTGAAGACTGGGACTTTATTTATGTTACAAGTAGCCCTGAGTACCCACAGTCAAATGGTTTGGCAGAATGTGCAGTTCAAAGAGTGAAACATTTATCAGAGAAGTCGAAACAAGACAATAGCTAGGTTTTTCTGAACATTCTGAATATAAGAAATGTTCCTCGTGATAAACATCTTAGTTCACCTGCATAAAGGCTTTTATTGAAACAAACAAGAACAACACTACCTAATAGTAGCAATCTGTTGGTTTATTGTGCTAAGAACAACAAAGCAATAAGAGCTAAACTTATGAAAAGGCATTCCTCCCAGAAGTCCTATGTGATAAGGCCAGCAAATCACTCAGTCCATTATGAGAAAGGGAGATAGTGAGGAGACAGAGGTCCAAATATTTTGATCGGACTGGAGTCATGAGAAGTATATATCCACAGCTGAGATCATACATTGAGGAATCACAAGGAGTAGAATTTAGGCAGAATCAGAAACATTTAGTACCAGTGACCAAGCCTGTATTGTAGCATCTTGCCTTTGAAAAAGACACTAGATCTCAGAGTGAGTCATTCAGCATTCCAGTTCCGGAGGACATTCCAGCAAATATCACTTTTCATGAGAATATTCCCGAAACTCTTGAAACAGACTGTTCACCAATGACTGTCTGTGTTGCTAAACCAAGTCCTAATTGCTATATCACTAGATAAGGTCACATTTCCAGACCATGTTCCAGATACATGGCAACTTGGACATGACCGTTGTGTTTATTTCTTAGTGTCTATATTAATGTCTTTTTCAGATGACATTTTATTGAGGGCAATTCATTAAAGAGGGAGGATCTAGATCAGTATGTATGTATACCTTTAAGAAAGTTTCCATGGGCTTGCACATGTGTATAAATACTGAGCACATGCAAGCCAGACTGCCATTTTGTAGAGAGCTGTTGAGATGTAAGCATGCATGTATGTAATGGTCTGTCAGTTAATCATTTTGTTTATATTTTATGTTGCTGCTATCCATCCTGATGTGTTTCTATACAATAAAGCATATAAACAAACTACCGCGTCTGTTTATCTTGAATCATAACACAGGATGAGTGACACCTATCCAACAACTTTTAAGACCTCAAGAAAAATGTTTGCAGTACAACAAAGCTTAAAACACAGCAAACTGTAACATAATAATACCAACATAAAAAAGACAAGAGCATTTTTTCTTTCTGCACCCTAGCATATATAAATATGAACTGTCAAGCTCATATGCCTATATTTCCCCTGGCCTCTTTTGGTGATATGCAGAAGTAATTTACTGGCCTTTCTACCTCAGAGTCTAATGCCTCATTGCCTTCACTTTTGTCCTCTGTTTCTCTGGAGATAAAACATAGCTTAAAATGTGCATATGATGCAGCTGTTGCAGTGTCCAGGGCAGTTGCTAAGGGTTTTGTCCTAAGACATTATGCCTGATAACATTTTCTGAATTTCACTGGCATTGGGTGAGTCAGAAATTCTTCAAGCCTGTCTTAATAAAATCTACTGTTTATTCCTCCCTCTACAAAGGGTCTGAAGTAATCTGATGAAAGGGGAAGTTAATTCAACGATTTACCCAGATTTTTCAGCAATCTCTTCAAAATTATTTCAGGCATTTCCCCAATGCAGTTCTTTGCTCAGATCACAGACTAACCCTGAGATTCATAAAGAACCACATAGGTGCTGCACTATACCTGCATGATGTAAGCATGTTTGCACAGTGAGCAGCAGCTCTAATCAACTATACATGCTGCTCATTGTACCTAAAAATTTTAAGCACCTTTTTGTGGCCAGCAATAGTGTTTGAAGCCATGGAAAGGTGCACACTGTAAACAAAATGGCTCTCATATAGGCAATGCTGAGATATGAGCATGTGCTGTCGGCCAGACTTATTAAGGGCATGTACAGGGAAACAATACAGAACAAGTGGGAGTGAAATGTGGACTTGTTATGCATATAGATACAAATATACATGCTAATAAAGGATATGATGGGGCCCTAAAGCTGCAGTGTAACAAAGGGTCATGAAAACGTGATATATATGCTAATTAAATGCTGGCAGAAAATACTCGTATGGGTGGATGCAGAGAATGCAGTTATTTCATAAGAAGTGTATATTCAGGAACTTCATGCATGCAAGCTGGCAGCACTGCTGTATTATCCATCTCACCATGTATACACAAAAAATGACATTACAGCTGTAATGTCAGGTAAAACAGAAATAGACATGTTTTTGCCAAGAAATAACACTGGGACCAGTAGGAAAGGTGTTCATCACCTACTAGCACATAACACACAATCACTTATTGCACAGTTATGTAAATGCTAAATGCCATTCTAATTGCAAACTACATACATAACTGACAAATGACAAGACAGAGGAGATGACATATCAGGAGTCCAGTTTTGCCATTGTTGATTTGCAAACATGTCTAACATAGTAATAGTGAGCATGCTAACATGCAGTTACAATGAACAGTAACATGACAGTAATTTCACCACAACAACACAATAGAAAGTGTTGTAAAAGAGGACCAATTACAGTCTCTGGTGGCCTGGGAACATGCCATACAGTAAGAAATGTTTATGGAATCACTCATCTGCCATAAATCTATATAGTATGATGAAAAGAACTGCAGTATTAAATATATGCCCGGTGGAAGACATGCAATACACAACATAATTATCTTGTGAAGTAATGCATATGAGCAATGAATGATTGGAAACATTTGCATCATGTCATTTCAAATGCATGCCAGAACAGATACCAGAGAGATGCATAACAATCCTGGTCTCCACATAAATATGCATATCAGCCATGTAAGGAAGATCACCCTTGAAGTACTTATAGCACTTCCCTACCATACCAGGTGTATTGATAACCACCCTAGTAGGTAAATGTATGAGAAAAGTGACCCTTTGAGTGTCATTGTCTGTGTATAAACCATTGTTGTTTGATAGACAGATGTACACAGATTCAAACCCCTGCCTATTATACAAAACTATCTCCAGACCTCTGTATTGACTGTATGTGCCACATCAAATAGCAAGAGAGGCTGTCACAAATAACTGAAATGAATGTGTACATGTTAACACAGGAGGCATGTATATAACATGAACACTTACATTTATTCACAATGCTGGAAAGGAGCTACACATGTTATTGTTCATACGACAATGAGCATCACAGTCTGAATGCTTCTTTGACAAGGAAGCTGTTTTGATCATGTAGGGCACACTCTGTCCCAGAATTGAAGAACAGTTTATCTGTTTAAGTATGCTATATAAGCCAGTACTTTATGCACATGCCACAGTAGCACTCATAGTGCAATATGCCCCAAATAAACATTTCATTGTCATGCAGTCCCAACCTGTGATAATACATTATTGTCCAACATAAATAACAATAACTCAATGCAATGGTGTTTTCCTGAGGTCAGTACATTCATACAATGTTGCCACCATCAGGAATTGAACAAGCTACATGACTCTACTGACTAATGACATCTGGATGAACCTCAAATGCCACAGTGGAAGTCTTAAAACTGTTATGACAATCCATCAATGCTATCTTACGACATCAGCTATGTTTGGCAAACTCTCACACATAAATTGACACATTATAGCTGTGGTAGATGCCATTCATGGAATACAGTATAAGGCACAACAGTACTAACAGGCACTGAATGTGGATGTTGAACACATGAGAATTTGACTGCAGACACTACATGATATTTTATAGTATGAATGCACCATTGTAGAAATGTCAGTACAATTGTGAGATATGTTGTTATGTGAAGGCATTAAATTATGTTATTGTTGCAAGGACTATGTGTGCCTCTAATTGATTTAGTATGTCGAGAACACACAGCATGCTGTCTCATTCTCTTGTGCAACAGGATAACATTTTCTACATATATTATGTAAGGAACATGAAATCAGATGTCATCATTACTCTGAATAAATTCATTGCTATGTGAAAAATTGTCCTAGCTTTTAGTAAGAGTGGTCAGCATGTATGTGTGCAGAATACAAATGTGCTTGACAGCAGTGTTAGTGACATGTACAGTCACAATAACACTGACACAATGTAGTCTGAGCAGTAATGGATGGATTTCAAAGTGTCTATATTACATAATCAAACTTTTAAAAGTTCAAATGTCATATGGTCAACACCATATGATCAAACTTTTAAAAGTTCGAAAATGTAATAAAAAAATAAACCAAAGAAAACACTTACCTGAACAAGCCTCCCTGCACCCCCACACTCCCCGCTCTTTAAATATACCAACTCCGAGATCACACTAAAGGGAAATCTTCCCATTCCGCACTGTATGAAGATCTCCATGGAAACGTTCAAACTTTTAAAAGTTAGATCATGTGGTGTCGACCATATGACGTTCAAACTTTTAAGAGTTCAATAACGTGATATAGACCTGATTTCAAATAACTACCCAAGATCACAAGCTAAACATTGTCTGAATCGCAACTGCCACGTAACCACCATGGTGAGGCACAATGGAGACAGTGCACAGTTAAATGGATGACATCATCTCTGTTTATTAGCTGGATGTCTATGCTGAAAGTTTCAAAGTGCAAAATGACACTGTACAGTTACACATCACTTATATCTTTGCAGAATAGTATACACTGTATGAGGGTGAAAGACACACTCACAGCTGGACTCAAATATCATACTTATGTAGTTACACAATTTCCAAAGCACACTATTAAAATCACATAAGAGAGGAGAATTCACACAACAAATGTGACATACTGCAAGTATGTTAGCAGAATGTATCATTGTGTGAACAAGAAATTATTTTCCCTGTGGATGCTAGGATTTGCTAGTATCACGGTGTGCCACTGTAATTCACTCTCATAATTGGAAGTATACATTACGGTGGTTATGAGGTGGAAATGTTATATGACAGCAATAACTGTCACACTATTGAAACACTGATGGAATTGAACCACCTACCCATCCACTTATACCATACACATTGCACATTATCAGTAGCCAGTACCACAGGACAATAATAAGCAAAGCTGTGACATACAGCATTAATGAAGGGATGACATCAGCAGTGTATTGCCAAGGAGATTTATCTACCAACATTAGTTTTACATCCAAGCAGGTGTAAAAGTTGTCAATGCAAATGTGTGCAAAATAATCATTACTTCACTGGCAGAAACACTTGTAGAAGTTATGCATTGCTGTATTCAAATATTTTGCCTATCTAATTACACATTCTAGAGAATAGTGTAAGACATGCAAACATCACAGGAGAAGTCCCACATTTAAAACGCCTCAGTTTACTTGTAAGCACAATAAGTCCAAAGGCTTGGAGAAAAACGGACCAGTTCAAAAGTAGCTCACTAAAGACTTTATTCAGCAAATAAAAAATAAAAATAAGGATACCATCAAGCGCTTTTGCCTGGATGAATACCAGGCTTTTTCAAGATAACCAAATAGAGAAATTCCAAGTTTAAATACTTTACTGAGTATAATCATGTGCCAAATACACTAATGAGTTGATTAATTAAATATGTTAATAAATTAGCCTATTTTAAAACAGCATGATGAGTTTAAAAAGATTGTTAAGGAGCGTCTCTATTTTGTTAGAAGAAGAGACACAAATCTTAAAGGCATTTTTGAAGGAAGGCCTAGGGTTAGTTACAAGCAGATTTGCTCCAGGCTTGGAACTTACAAGTGTGGTGCATGTAAGCAATGTTCCTACGTGCTTAATGACAGCTCACTATTCATCCCCTCTAGAAGGTTTAAATTTAGGGCTGAGTATTATTACAATTGTGGGACGAAGGGTGTTGTTTACTTAGGTTTGTGCACCCTATGTTCCAGTTTTTACGTAGACAAAACTGAAAGAACCCTTAGAAGAAGGATATATGAGCATCTCTATGATATATCTAAAAAGAAACACACTGATGCCTTTGTAAAACATCTTGGTTCATGTCCTAATATGCAACTTAAGTTTATGGTTTTGGAGCAGGTTTTGCAGGATAACAGAGGAGGTGACTGGGAGGCTCGGCTTGAGTACAAAGAATTGTTGTGGCATCTCAAACTGAATGCAACCAAGTCCCCTGGTTTGAATGATGGTATTAGTATTACCAGTGTTCTGAAATTAAGAAGGGCTAAGCTATGATTTTATGTTTTTAGAGTTCAAACTGCGTAGAGGCGGTTGTTCTTTTACAAAATGTTCACAAAATACGTTTGGTAGTTGTAGAAAGCTTTTTAAAGTTTTGTATTAACCTTTGAATTTCATTAATGACATTTTTTAATATGGAACTTTTTAACAAGAGATATTTTTAACATGGGTTACTTTTATGTCTTTTAAAACATATTTTAAATGCATTTATTTGGAACATCATTCATAATTTGTTTCATTGTTCATTCAAGTTTTATTTATGTTGTGACTAGTGCTTTAATAATTTATTAACATATTTAATTAATCAATTCATTAGTGTATTTGGCACATGATTATACTCAGTGAAGTATTTAAACTTGGAATTTCTCTATTTGGTTATCTTGAAAAAGCCTGGTATTCATCCAGGCGAAAGCGCTTGATGGTATCCTTATTTTTATTTTTTATTTGCTGAATAAAGTCTTTAGTGAGCTACTTTTGAACTGGTCCGTTTTTCTCCAAGCCTTTGGACTTATTGTGCTTACTGGTCTGGATTTTGTTTTTCCTTAGTTTACTTGTGAAATAATGACCTCATTGGTGTGTTGAAACAGGCATGTAAGCAGGCAAAATAATGTTGTAATCAGGTATTCTTATTGATGCCACACAAAACACCTGTCATTTGAAGAATGGAAATGTTCTTCCACACCACGCTTAACAAATGTTTGCATCGCTTTCACTATAAAACATTAATTTGATATTTGTCTAACAAAACCTCCCATACATGTCAAACAGAGCACCTTGCTGACCCTCTTCAAGTGCAACCTTAATGAGTGGATGGGAAACCACAAACTTGTTCCAGGAGTTCCACATGTGCCCCTCATTGACAGGGGTGACAGGTGCTGACAGGTTTTTTTTTTGGGGGGGGTAAACTTTTGGCTGGGCTTGGAAGGGCCCTAGGGCAATTGGCCTAGTAACCTGCTACAATCCTATGATCCTTTGTTATTTAAAGCATTAATTTACAAATTTGTGGACAGAGTATTTCCTAAAAAGCAATGTTTTCTTTATGTAATGTACAGTATAGAAAATTGTAGTCATTATGCTACAATTTGTATGCATGGCTATACCCTTATGTTGAAAAGAAGTTGTAGATGTAAAAAGTGGGTTTAAGGGAAGGTGGAGTCATCTATCATTTTAAAACATTTATCCAGAGTAGAGGTTGATTGAGCACAAGCTTATCTAACTTAAACACAGCCCCCCTCCACACACAAACACACACACACACACACACACACACACACACACACACGCCTTACAAGTTGTGCACTGAACCTACTACCTATCCAGTTAAACAATCTACAGAGAAATGTTTTTGTCACAAGTGCCATGAGAGAGACCTGAATCTTAATGAGTGAGAGTGCAGTTTTGTCGGGATAACTTCATCAGTGTATTTCATACAGGATGCTTCTGTAAAAATTGGTATAATGGAGCTGCATGCACAGTTAAATGTATTCTCATCAGGAAAGTGGCAGCAGCAACAAGCATTACCCACACTCACAAGTTTTTCATAATGGGAATTGAATGGGAAAAGTGGATACAGCAACAAGTGTTACAAACAGTCTCACACAGAGACATACACACACTAGTCTTCCATGTGGAGTATCAAATCTTCTACCTATCTAGGTTACACAATCTAAAGGGCACTGCACTAGTTGCAAGTGTCACAGGAGAAGTCTGACTTTTAAAGGAAAAAAGTACACCTTTGGCAGTATGACCTCAGAAGTGTGTTTCATACAAGATGCTGCTGTAAAAATTGGGATAAGGAAGTTGTGAAAACAGTTAAATGTGTTATTCTGAGGTTAAGTGGATACAGCACCAAGTGTTGCATACAGTCTCTTTCTCTCTTATACACACACACACACACACACACACACACACACACACACACACCTTTGATGTTGGACATTGAACCTCCTACCTATCTAGTTTTACTATCCAGCGAACACTCTATAGTTGCAAGCAACACTGGAGAAGATGGACAAAACTTATGTCAAATTGGACATTGGACTATTTATAAAAAAGCAATGTTTTGGAATGGTGGTACTGTGCATCACAGGTTGTGCAACAAATGCATGCGTGGGCACATGACAATTTAACATCACTATGATTGTCACCTGTTATGAAATGCTTTTATAATGAAATGCAAAAACTCTCCTTAATGTATATGTTACTGTGAGGGACATTGACATATTCCACATAATGGGGTGACATATATGTTAACTGTTGAACAACACAGGAGTATCAATCAAAAATTCCTTTGACTTCATGCCAAGATGATTGCACACTTATATTGTCTCATTTTTGAGCTACGTGCATCAGCAAGACAAACGTGCAAATCATACATAGGAGAGTGCACTGCAGAGTGACAGTGATGGAGTCTGTAAGAATAGGTTAACCCAGCTGGTAACACGGTGCAAGTGGAAACACTGTGTACAGACATATACTTTAAATGAATGAACAAAGTGAGTCAAAGTCATTCTAAAATCTTGATCACCCATTGACAAAAGTACTACAGACATACAAATGTGCAATAGAAAACTAGAATTCTTTCATTTTTACTTTTTTGTTATACTGTTTGAGTGAAGCACTACTGAGCTGATTTGCACTGCTGATGACAAGGTATTTGATTGTGTATTCATATCTTAAAATTATGAACTTACAATGGTAATTAGCAGTGCTCTATGTTTCTCTGTGTAGACATCCATGCAAAGATCAGTCCAAGACAGGTTTCACAATAGGTAGCAGGCACATTAATGCAACAATAGGATAATGATGCCTTACATATAGACTTAGGCAACATTTACAGCCAATTGAGTCAGACAAAACATCATGAGGCATTTTTTCATCCATATTTATTCAAATATTTATAGCATGCCAAGAAAAGCATTTATACCTAAGCCTTATCTTAGCATACCACATAGAAAGTGATAGTATTTGACAGTAGATTTCAGCAAAGTGAATGTATGTATTCATCAACATTACCCTATTAACCTCTGTAATCCATACATCCATCTCTTCATCTTGTTCAAAATTACATTAAACTGACTAAACATAACTTAGCACAATGATGCACAGTGCAATATAGTAATACATATTAAGGCAATAAAATCACAAGATGTTGCCATAAGCTGTGTACTTGCATTTAGCCTTAGTTGCATTTGCTGCTCAGAGCCTGACACTATGCATATGCAGATGTTGAAGATTAATGATACAGAAGGGACAGGATACATTGACAGGGTGACATGGAGGCAGGGATAAGGCAGATTAAGACTGAAGAAGGATAATGGCGTGTACCAAAAAAAGCAGTAACACTTAGGTAGTGGCTGGATTAGAACCCTTGAAATTATTCAAAAATCTTTCTATACTTGTGAGTAATAGACCATCATGCCACAAAAAAACTACTACTTCAGAACATTAAAATAACACTATTGAAGTACAATGAAAACTTTATGAAATAGAAGGGGTGAACAGAGAGAGAGATGCAGAGAGGAATAGCAACAATATGTTTTGTGGGACATGTAGGAACATCTGTTTGGTGCTTTAGTCTTAATTATAAAATCTTCATTAACATCTCATGCTCTGCACAATAAAATGCCTGCTATAGGCAGAAATAAGGGGAAGGGGAGTGTAATAAACCTAAATACCTAACCCAAATAAATGCTACTTAATGTCTCCCTGTTGGGCCTGCAATGTTTTAGAAATGATGTCTTGCTGCATTATTCCAGTGTTATGTTAACAGGTTCATAGGTTCATAGGAGATTACTAGTCTAATGGCTTATGTACCCTTACAAGCCTAACCGATATAACTCAATTTTACCCAATATATGGCCCCTAAGGGCAAATGGATGGCATGGATTTGTGCCTGTGCATTGATTATCTTACAGATTGCCCCTGTCCATAAGGAACATAAGTACTACTCCAGGTGTGAATTTGTTGTGAATACTGCTAACGAACATTTAGCACAATAAGAATCTGCTAATACCAATGGAAATGGCAATGCTGATAATTTTTTAGGTGCAGGGAGGTTCGAAATACAACTGCCCATCCAGGTGATGACGAAAGTCATAGGGAGGAGCCAGAGCCGAGGCAGGAACGGATGATAAAATGGAGACAGCTGAAGAACATCGCTGCAAAAAGAATGCCAGAACATGTATTCAAGACCAGTGGCATGGAGCAAGCAGTTCAAGAGAGGGATGAATGGACAATAGTTTATCTAGTTATGAATTGTCTAATGAGGAAGTATGTGTCCTTGAAAAATGTATGTCATATATACCATCTTGTGAGGGTGATTTGAGTGAAATTTTAACTGAGTTAAGATTGTTTTCATGCAATACTGATTTAAAACTTTTATTTAATAAATCTAATGACACTATGAATTTAAACCTCAAAAGATCTAGTATGTTTATACCTATATGTACCCCTGTGGTGAAAGCTTTTACTGAAATGTGTGAACATATTTGTGAAATGTTTTTTACAAAATCTAGTCAAAATATTTTTTTTTAATTTAGAATGTGAAGAAAGGAATGCACTGAGGATGCTTATTAATAACAATGCAATAATCATAAAACAAGCAGATAAAAGGGGTAAGGTTGTTATCATGGATGTAGAATTTTACAGTGAACCTATGTATGAATTGTTAAATGATGCTATGACTTTTAAACAGATTAATAGGAATGCAATGAATAGCTTAATTTTTAGTGTCAAAAGTTTTATATATGAATTGCTTATGGATGGTGATATTTTACCAGAAATGTATAATTGTTTTGTATTTATCACATCCTATAACATCTATCAATATGGTTTACTGAAATTGCATAAAAACATTGTTAGACCACCTTTGAGACCGATTGTCTCTGGAAATCAATGGGTCACTACTCCCTTATCTAAATATCTAGAACAGCAGTTAAGCCCATTGCTTAAATTTAGTCGAAGTGTGGATTAGGATACAAATGATGTTTTGCTGTCTTTGAGAGAATGGTCAGTTATGAATGAAAATATTTGTTTTATTTTAGTTACGATGGATATAAAGTAACTATTCACTGTTATACTGAATGATTATAGTATACAGTCTATAAGAGAGTTTTTATTACTACACACTGATTGCACTGCTCGTAAGGTTGAAATGTTATGCTCTATGATGGAAATTGTATTACACAACAATGTGTTTATGTATAATGATACACTATTTCATCAGCAAACGAGGGTTGCTATGGGAAACCCTGTTGCAAATACTTATGCTAACCTAGTATTATGTAGGTGGGAAGAGCAGCACATTTTTAACAATGAGTTGCAAGAGCAGTATATGAATGGAAATGTTTTGTTTAAAAGATTTCTGGATGATGTTTTTATGCTTAGGGGAGGAACTTTACTAGCCCTTAATGATTTTGTTTCTGAATTACAAAATGAAACACAATTTTTGATATTTGATGTTAAGCATTCAGAGATGGTGGTTAATTTTTTAAATACATGTATTATTTATAAAGATAGGAAGTTTGAAACAAAAATTCATAGAAAAGAAGTGCAAGCTACTCGATAGGTACACTCTATAAATATGCACCCTAAACATGTTTGTCAGAATGTACTGAAGGGGCAATTCTTTAGAGCTAGTAGGCTAAATACAGATGATAATGACTTCACTACTTAATTAAGCCATATGATTGATGATTTTAAGGTACAGGGGTACAATGAAACAATGATAGAAAAAGAGAGAAGAAATGAGGTGAATGAACTTGGAACAAAATGTAAACCTTACTTACATGGCCCTACAAACAAAAATAGTAGGGATAATGATGGCAAGCAATACAGTTTACAGTATATAACTAAATACAATACACAAACTAGTATGGTTAGGAGAATTATTAAGAAAAAAATGGACAATTATGCAATCTAGTAGCAATATTGTTGATATTGTGGGAGCCCAACCTAGCTTTACTTATAAGAGAGAAAGAAATCTGAAACAAATGCTTTGTTATAAGGGTATGGCTAGGAAACTGAATACTAATATAAAGAAAAAAGGTACTGTGCCCTGATATAATTGTGTTTTTTGCAATGAAATTAATACAGATTAAAATTTTATACACCCTATTACAAAGGCTGAGTTTATATTTCAAACTTATGTCACATGCTTTAAAGACAATGTTATATATCTTGCTAACTGTGAAACCTGTGACCATTTGTATATAGGGAAAATAATCAAAAACGTAAAGAGCGTATTAGTTCTCATCTCTCTGATATATGTAGATGCATTAATGAGAATGCCCTATATAAACATATTTCTCAGAAAGGTCCTTACCATAAATTCAAGTTCAGGGTGTTACAAAAGATTTTCTCTGATGGTAGAGGGGGAAACTTAGTTAAAACAGAATTAATAGAATATAAATGGATAAATTACTTTAGGGCTGATGTTCCACCAGGATTAAATGCACAACAAAACATAAAACCCATTTTAAAAGTCAAACATAACCATATCTAATATGTTTTGATATAACTCTTGATTTAAATGGATAGATCTTTAAATGTTTTAACTTATTTACATAACTGATTGTTAACTATCTCTGTGTCATTGGCTAGCTGATGCAAAGGATAGTATTTAAATGTTTTTATGGCATCCTACTTTTGTCAAGCATTGAAAAAGAGTTTATCTCAAAAGCTTTGCTTGTAACTTTGCCTACAATAAATTGTGCTGTGGGGAATCAGTGTATCGTCAGATTTCTTGGCAATTTGCAGTTCTCCATCCATTGATTCAAACTGTGTTTGAGGAGGGCCAGTGAAGGGTTCTGCTTAATGTGAATAGGAAGCTTGTTCCAAAGTAGGGGCAATTTCTGAGAATGATATCTGTCTCTCCAGTGTGTTTTATTTGAGCTGCTGACTAAGGTTAGACCCCCAGGTGACTCATGCCATTTGACCTGTGGATGTGCAGCAGCTCCATCAGGACTGTAACTGTGTGTGCCTTGTATGTGAGGCATAGGTCACCCCTTAATAGTTAGTAGGAGACATAGTAAAGGGATAGGGCATTTAGTCTATCCTCATAGTTCATGTTTTTTACACCTTGTGTTTTCTTTGTGAGAAACCTCTCAGGCTACTAAGTGCCTAGTCAAGTACATGACAAATGGCTCACTATACTTGATTATTGGTCTAATGTGGGCTCAGTACAGCAGGACTATAATTTACTTGGATCTGGATGCCCTTCCTTTACTTATAAGTTGTGCCATAAAGAAGGATTTCCTCACTATTGTGGACATATGGCAGCCAAAGTTCAGGCTACTATCTATCTGTGTACCTAGAACTCTCAACTCTGAGTCTACTCTAAGGGGTGTGCTATTGATGTTGTAATTTGCATGGGTATTTGAGTTCTCAAAGGATATGATAACGCATTTTTTTACATTTAGTTTTAGGCCATGGTTCTTCCACCAATCATTTTTCTGATCTAGACCCTCCTGAAGAATATCTGCTATACTGAGAAATTCAGTGACTGCTCCCAGCTTGCAATCATCAGCAAACTTTATCATCCAGAGGCCTTCCACATTTGCCTTGATGTCAAAGAAGTATATTCTGAACTGGAGTGATCTCAGTACTGAGCCCTGTGGCACACTGCTAATAACTGGCCTCTTGCTGGATCTGGATTCATCCACTTTAACCACATATGTCCTGTCAGTTAGCCAATTAGCTACCCTTCTGGTGACATATGGATACATGGAGAGAAATGGAGGCGTTTGCAGTTAAACAGAATGAGCAGTCATGGAGTAATAAATTGACATACAGCTTCCATCAAACCCATGACATTATGCAAACACATCAGTGTAATTATTTTAACATACTACCTAGAAACTCCAACTCCATATTCCCATTGTACAATGGATTTAAGCACATTTATATGCCAGTTAGTGGACCACTGCAGACTAAATTGAAATCATGAGCTTTTGCAATAAGAAGTTAAATGGTGTTCACTGTCACTCAGCATTGCTGAGTTATGCCAAACTCCCCGCAAATGAAGGGAACAAAAATTGAAGGCTTTTCCATGGGCTATTTCTGGCTATGTGTTTTGTGTGTGAATCTATTTTTTGACAAGATTAGATGTGTGGAAAAGGGTGGCTAGAACAGTGGTTTAAATGGGGTTGGCAAGCAGGGGGTAACACATACTAAACATAATACAGGAATTTGCAGGAAGGTTGTGGGAGAGCACCACAGATATCCACTTCTTCAAAGTGTATATGTGCTATTGTACACACAATTTCATGACTTTGCAGAGTCATCTTACCATTGATGAGTGCCAAGAAAAGAATATTGCTGCGTGACCAAGTGGAACAATTAAATTGCATCAAGATAACACACAGGTGCAGTGGAGAGCTATGTATGGAGTGCAGATTTTTTGTTGTTTTTTGTGGAACTGGCACTTTTTGTTTTGTGAGAGAGAGGATTGTTGGGAAAGGTGCTTAGATATGACAGTTTCAAGTAGGCAAGATAGGTTAGGAAGCATTCACAGACATATAGGACACACAAGACAGACATGGATGGCAATGGAGACAAATGGTTGAGAGGCACCGATATTGGAGATTGGTAGGGTGCGTCTGAGGTACAACCATGTATAGCATGAGAATAATGAAAATGTATTCCTCACCCTCAGAACTATCATCACTATCTCCTGCTGCAGATCCCTGGGTCAGTGCCAGATATGGTATCATCTTTGCAATGTGATGCAAGACAATTTCATCCCTACCGATACATGCACCAAGGCACCTCTCCATTATATCTTTCATCAGCCACCTCCACTACTCCAGTTACTGGAGGGTACCACTGCACTAGCAGCCAGGGCAGAGCTACCTGATATACTTGGAGGAGATATGGCAGCGGTTGTGGAGGCAATACTGATAGTGCTCAATGTCTGTGCTGCCATCTGTGGAAGTATCATGGGCCAAGATGCAGTGGCCAATGTACTTCTCTGTGCTATTGATCATTAATTTGCACCAGTAATTTATGAATACAGCAGATTGTTAATAAAATATACCCCCAAATAAAAAAATAAGCTAAAAAGAGAAAAGGGGGAGATAAAAATTGATAATTAGATTCATATCATGTCATTAGATTCATATCATGTCACAGTACTGTATATTTTAAAAACACTTGGTTTGGCAATACATAAACAATTATGATAATTTAATATTACACACCTTTGCAGCATCCATATATGAATGAAAGGTATTCATGTGACAATAAAGAAACAAATCTCATTGCTATGATATAAGAAACAGCAGCCTTTAATTCCCTACAACTGAATGGAATTATGCAATCGAATTTAATAATTACAATTACCATAATTTAATTCTTCCTGACTTACTGCTGTTAATATTTTATATGTATCCATTTATAAAAAATATTTTTTGTTTCTGGGTACTGAACTCACCCACAGTAAAGCTGTTGTTCTAATTGCTTAATGCAAGGCATGCTTGCTTGAAATGAAGGATGAGGTATGCCTGCTCATGATAGTAGTGCTTGAGGGAACAGAAACTATATTATGGCTTATTTACATGAATCTTACTTACCCCTTGCCTCTCTCAGGTGACTTATTCTCTCCTGGTGCATCTCATGGTTTGTAGCTATCTCCTCTACAGCTGTAAAGCACAAAAAGAAAATAAATACATATGAAAGCATAATGAGTAACTGCATTGGCAGGCAAGATATTTGGCACCATATCACAGACAGGTTGTGGGTTAGTACTTTTACACAATTTGGGGTGTGTTACCAATCCTAAATTCAGCCTCCCATCAGCTTCGGAGGTCCTGCTTGCACTTTTTAAGGCCACTATAGTTATGATGACATTGTTCCCCATTGCAAGAAATGCCTGCTACATTGGAGACAGTCTTGGCCAAGCTATTCCAAGTGTAAGCCTTATACTGAGACCCAGTATTATCCATCTGCAGCAGCCTGCAGCTGTAGTGCTTCTCTGAGAGTGCCATAAATATCCTGCACTTCTCAACAACCCACCTTTGTTCTCTAAATTTAGCACAATTTTCTCCCTTGGCAGACATGTATGCACATGTTAAGCTAACAGAACATGTCCAAAATAGTGCCCAGTTCAGATTTTGCATGTTACTGGCATTGTAGAAAAACACACCACCTTTCCAACTGCATTTGTACAATTTAAAGCATATGGACACCTTGGCAGACACACTGGCAATATTTACATCACATAGCAGTAAATGTGTGAAACATGGCATTAAACTTTGCCATGTGTGATGCTCCAACCATTATCACAGGTTCTAATGTCCAGCAATGGAATACTTAATGGCATGGCTTTTAAAAGTAGACGTTTGGAAGGTGGAAGATGATGAATTATGACACATTCTCATGTTGGGGCTACACAATGTTAAAATATTATTGTAACAGATGAGAATCAAATCCGTGGGATAAAGGATGAAGGAATTGCACCTTACTTTATTAACTGACATTGCTACAGGAGAACTACGTTTCCATTATGGAAATTTGACATGTAGTAATTTCTGAATAAATGGAGATATACTTCTGACAGGCCTATATATATATATATATATATATATATATATATATGTGTGTGTGTGTGTACATATATATATATATGTGTGTGTGTGTGTGTCTGTGCTTGTAACTATTTTCATGGAATGCATTCCTATTTCTGTTAGAAAATATCTTTCAGGTGGATGCAGTTGAATGAGCTAATTAATACAGATCAGTTTATATAACATACATACTTCATAAGACATAAGGGTTGTAAGCATATAGTTGGGATATGTGATGAGTCATGATGATTATAGCAAAAGTATTATAATAATTGCCATGTCTATCAAACTGGACACACATTAGCTTTTGCCTGTGCGTGAAATACTAATGATATATGCTAAATAGTACAGTTTCATTGCTTGCAAAAAAAAAAACAGGTTTTAACATTATCAATGTTTGTTAGTGTTACAACCCTATTTTAAAAAAGTTGAGAAATGGGTTTTAAAAAACATCTTGTAGATGGATTAGAACCCTTAATCAGCTGTACCCTTTAGTGGAGGTCATTGCACTTACACCATGTGTCACAGAGATAGTACTATGAACCACGGAATTTCTGATTTCAGTACTATCCAGAGTGCTTAGGAAAGCACATTGTTGCCAGATATGTATGCTCTACCTAAGACAATCTAAACTAAAATTTTCACTTGTTTCCTTAGGTAGTGAATCCTGTTTGCACTCTGCCAAGTGAAGAACAACTGAACTTTAAAAAAATGAAAAAAAAAGATGACATATTGTGACTGAAATCTAGTCTCTGCACAGGATTTGAACAATGCTTTAAGGACCTTATTTCTCTCCATTCACTTCAGTTACACCAAGGTCCACATAATTTGACATCTGTCAGGTACATTTATTGAAGTAATTACTGTCCCTGTCACAGGGTCAGCCAAAGACACTGGGAATATTTCCTCCAGGTAAGGCAGTCTAACCTAAATTTTTCACTTATTTCTTAGGTTGTAAACCCTGTGTGCCACAAGTGAGCAAGGAAAGAATGGAAAAGACTTTAGAAAATGAATACATGAAAGAGAGAAATACAAAAAGTAAATGAAATGCCATGCATGGTATATGTAGCAGTGACCAGTGCAAAAACTACATTCAAGTGAAAAATTCTTCCTTTTCACATCTCTATGCAAAATCAGATGTGTACTTTGTGGAACACATTATCAGACCTGTAGTTAATGACAATGTGAAAGTGGACAAACTATTGATCGCATATTGTTAGCAATAGTAACAGCAGTTGATTTTTAAATAAAACAATGTCATTACAAAATATGATTAAATATACATTCAGACAACCCTCTGTAAAAATATAATGCAAGTGGCTTTGAACCATGTGTAAGATGTTCTTTATCTATAAGCTCACTGCACTTACACCTTGTACCACAGAGAAAGATGCCTGTCAGGTGTATTTTCTACCCTGAGTACTATCCAGAGTACTGACTGGTGCATAATGCTGCTGGGATGGATTGCTCTACCTAAGACAGCTTAAACTAAATGTTTTACTTTTGTACTTTATCCATGAAAGAGACTTTCATGTTGTCAAGCGGCATGCAAATGGAAAAAGCAATATTTAGCAGAGGCATTCAAACAGCTTTTGGAGAATAACAGGTTGAAGACACACAAAATGAACTGCAATGTATATATAGCAATGAGCACAGCTATTAATGAATTACATTGATACATCCAGCCTTTTTACATTTCATTGCCATATCAGTAGTATCTTGCATGTCTCACAATAACAGAACTTTAGCTAATACCATGGTAATGGAGAAGGGCAAAGGGACCAGAAGAAATGTTCTCATTGTTCACATTGCACATGCCATATTTAAATAATTTCAAGTGACTTATCTGTTAGTTTTAGTCAGTACTTATCTTACTTAAGTTTCCCAAGTCAACACATTCATACAATAAAATGAGTGTGGAGAATTATCATGAACTCCTTCAGTGAAAAGATCTGTATCATGAGTATTACTTCTCAAAGCTGAGTGCACTTAGACATTATGTCACAGAGTGGAGTTGAACTAGCTTTAATTTATCACTCAGTACTGTTCAGACTGCTGAGTAAAGTACAACAATGTTAGTCTTCTTTGTACTATTGATGACAGTAAATGTAAAATGTGTCTGTTTTCATCTTGAGCAGTGAAATGCAGTTCAATGCTATTCAATGCGGCCAATCAATGGTGTGCAATGCCAAACAGCATGCAGATTATACATAAAAAAATTATTGCAGATCAAATACTTTACATGTATACATTTAACCAAATTTGTTATGTTGCAACAAAAACATCTATGGATTTGAACCATCAAACAAGGGTATTGAAATCCATCATATCATACTATTTCGCAGAGTTGCTACAAACAAAGACATATATTATCAAGGTGATAAAGAGTTTAGATGTAATGATAATGTGACATTGTTTCAAGTCACACTGAAAGTGTAACAGAAACAAGTCAGGAAAGCTGTCCTTTCACATTTGACAGTGAATGGATGACTGGGATACTGTAAACTGCAAACAGTTCAGGTGTATCCCTTTCTTTTTGTCTGATGCCTCATTTCATTATCTATGCTTTCCTAATAGAAATTCTATATCTGTTTTATTGTCATATGTCATCTTTACCAACGTTTAAAGTACTCCATTTATTATGAACAACATTTCTTACTAAGGGCCAATAACTGTGGTCATTAATGCCAGCATTTGAATGTTAGGACTGTTTATCTCCAGAATCCATCAATGAACTTTCATAGTTTTTGTTAAGTCTTTTCTCCCTGACACAGCCTCCGTAGGTGTATATCAAATAGGGAAGACTGTGAAAGCTGATTGCCCCTGAAGTCAGAGTAAACATAGACACATGCAAGCTATTAATGGGGAACACATCTTAATGCTCATCCTTTTATTGCTAGGACATGTGCATGTAATTGTGTAGGTCCTTTCACCATGTTTACATTCCCTACACTTAGTGTAAGTTTTGGTATTCAGGAATACTAATGATTTCCTGCATTTTTGCATACTTACAGTGCTAACAGGAATGACTCTGCATGATATAAAGAGAATCATGTAGCTAATGTCATTCTATTGCACTGTGGAGACTATTTTGAAACAAATAACTCGATACTGGTAGGAAAACAAGACTTTGGGAGATTTATTTATTTTCTGCAGTGTTGCATTGTCAAGGTATGTTGCTATTTCTTGACTAATGATTTTAGTTTAACCTTAAAAGGTGAAGTGCAGTGACTGCTGAGAATTATTTTTATTATTTTCCATGTCTTTACTTTTATCCCTTTTCTTTTGCCATATACATGCATGTATGTCTTCAATTATGCTATGAATGACACATGAATAATTATTTTATGTTATGTTTGCACACTTATTGCAGATGATTGTATTATAAGTACGTAGAAAGGTCTGTCATTTTTATCTGTGTTAGCAGGAAAAAAAATGTTCTGTTTTTGTCTTTCTACAAGATTGTACTATACTGCAGTGCATTTGATAGTTATAACAGTTTGGTGTTACTTTTTTATTATTACATTTATAATTATTGTTACTGCTGCAATGTTTTACACAGTTAAACCTATGTTATGTCCATTACAGAAGAGTTATAAGATCGGTGTTGATAACTGAGTTCTAAATATACTTATTTTTTGTTGGATGGGGTTGGAGGCTGGGTGTCCAAGCTTGGTTGTAGTCATAATGACCATTTAAAATGTTTAAATTTTTTGTGCACATGTTGGATGCATACAGCCACACAGAGCTGAGCTTACAGCCATACAGTTTTTTTATTACATATTTAATTGTTTTTGTCTGCTTTCTGTTTCATTTCATACAGTGATATGACACCCAAGAAGAAATATGTGCTCTGTAAGCCACCAAAATGAGGTAATTTTCCAAGTTTTACTGTTAGGGAGGAGAAGAAGAAGTAACCAATCTGCCCAAGACAGAATATGGCATCAGGTGGTTGATGAACATAATGCTGCTGTAGGACCTGACAGACCCTACTAGATACAACATGGGTCAAGTGACATGATAATCTCTGCCTGCCATTGGGTCACTGCAATTGCCTAGGAACAGTTGGCTACAGTTGGGTGATCTTGCTACCAAACTACCAGTAACTGAAATTGAGGAGTTCCTGCTCCCCAGGGGGATACAACAGAATCCTTGATGTTGGTGCAGATGTGGATGACAGACACAGAGTGTGTTAGGCAGACCTTCCAGATATACAAATAGCAAATGCCATTGTTATATCTTTATAGATATATATATATATATATATATATATATATATATATATATATATATAATTTCTGTTTGTTGTGTTTATTGCTTATCATAAGTGACCTGAGAATAGCAATGTGGAACTTCTACCACCTGTTGTTGGACTATTAATAGCCTCTGATGATGATGTTGGTGATGAAATTGTATAGTCTGGGGATGCAGAAGATCAGTCTGACTTTGAGGTTGGGACTCCCACATCCTCTGCTGTATTTAGGACACAGACTGTGTGCTTACACATACCCAGGTCATAGAGAGAACTGATGTAGGGCAGGTTGAATTTGGCACAGTTAAGCAGGTTAGCATGATTACTCCAGTCCCAGTAGCCATTGTTAGGGTATGCTGCCACACAGGAAGATTGGTGGGGGTGCTTGGAGGAGGCCTACTGTCCACTATCCTCCTAATGTTGGTGTGCCATTAGATGCCACTAGACATACATGTAAGGCTGTAGTGGAGGCACAGATGCCTTTCACCTGGGCCTCAAAAGACATAGGATGACTACTAAATTTCATGTACTCTGACATGAGTGACTCCCTGAATCATGTCTGCAACTCCTCAGACAAGAGGAACAACACACTGGATTGGGCAGTTTCTGTGATAGAACATCTGTTAGGGGAGAGTGGGCATTAATGTGGTTGGAGAGCCGCAAGATCTTCTGGTGTTAGCAGACATGGCCATGTAAGATCCCGCTCTTGCAGTGACACTACATCCACTGCTTCATCAGTGATCACAATGTTCACATTGAGATGTTGTAGGCCACGGGGTCATGGTTCTGGATGTAGTCATGAGGGGAGCTCATCCAACAGATATGTCTCATGTCCATATAGCGCCCCAAACACTAGCAGTACTACTCATTGCAGAGGTAGATCATATGATCAAGAATGATGATTCTGAACTGAGTAGTCTGCTCTGCACAGCTCATACCCATCCAATGTAATAGGACATAGTACTAGCACAGCGTTTTATTTGTGTTTATGCAGACATACACATTGAAATAAATAATTAATTTGCACATACAGCCCATATACATGCAAACTACCTAATGTACTATTGACTGCTACATGTCTGTTGTTACTGGCCCTGAACAATTATTACTGTGGAAGATGCATCTGTTTTTTAATTGCACACACTCAATTCTTTGGTGTCAGCCTTACCCTACTAGCCGCACCACCACATGCAAATGATGATAACTGTGCTTTGCCCTCTGCACATGTCTTTGTGACTTGGAGTTACATATATGTCTGATGCACACCATGGATAGCTAATGCTTGCTTATTCACAGGATTTGATTTATCAATTTGTATTGCAGTGTAAAAGTTGTTGATTTCTTGTGCCTACTAATTTGTGAAGGATTGCTTCTATAATTGTTGAACGACAACGTATTTCAGTTGGTATTGTCATTACAGCATAGGAAGGATTAAGTACTTCAGTCATGCTTCTTGATATAGATTTGCAAATTGAGGTATAATTTGCATGTTCAAGTTGATGCACACTGTTGTGTCCAATACGTAACTGAATATTGTAAACTTCTTACAGAGCAGATATTACTGACATAATTGTATATCTCAGAGAAATGTTCTGCTTAGTCGCATATACATATTTCCATACGAGAGTAATCATTTATATATTGTTTTTCTCTTTACAGGTTACTCACTTACCTCATCATTACTGCAGTTATAAATTGTATCCTTGGAATTGTCCCTGTCTGATGCTATCAGAACACAGCATGGCTAAGTAAAGGATGTAAAGTCAGACAGGCTTCAATTTTGCTATTTGTATGTGCATGGGATCTTAGGCTTTGACATAGGTAGTAATTGTGAGTGCTGTCCCTTGCCTCTTAGCTGGAGTCAGTGCATACTGTGCATGCCTCCACCTGCCAGCACTACCTGCATCTGGTGGTTCTCCCTCAGACTTCACAACTGTACCTTCTTCTGCTGACTCTGTGATCCTTCAAACTGTAGTCCTGCCCCTTGCTGTCCTTATTGTAGCAGTTTCCTTAGTATTATATTGGGTAACATGGCACAAACTGTAAGTATTATGTCACAGGTGCCTGGGTCATACTGCGGTGAACCTCCTGATTTATCTAGACACCAGAATCTTGATTTAAACAAACCAAACACATGTTCTAAGATCTTCCTAATTTCAGAAAGGACCTCATTGTATTCTTGCTGAGTGAGGTTGTGTGAGTTTATCATGGGTGTCATGATCCAGAGCTACAGTGCATAACCTATATCCCCCACTAGATGCCCTTGAGGAATATCACCCATAGCAAACCACATATAAACCTCACAAGTGTGCCTTATGTGTGAGCTATTGAAACTTCCTGGGTTACCTGCACAGACATTGTAGATGATCCTTTGAGTATTACAGACAGCCAGACAGTTTACAGAGTGGAAATCTTTTCTAGTGAGATATCTCCTTCCCTGTTCACTGGGTGGGACTTTTATTTCTATGTCTATGCAATTTATGGCCCCCAATACTTCTTGGAAGTGTACTACTGCATAGAAGTCCTACATGGTTCTTGCTTGATCCTGCTGGGTTTTCGGGAAACAGATGCACCCCCTTGTATGTAGCAGCACAAAATTTAAAAACTGATGTAAGATTCTAGAAGTTGATGCCTGTGATACCCCTAATATAGCCGCTGTGGATCTCTGGAAACTATCAGTAGCTGGTATACATAATTCTACACATACCTTTGTTTCTACTGGGATGGTTTCTCCATGATTTCCCTGTGGCCTGAGGTAGGGGCAGCACAGGTTGCATATTTCTTCCAGTATTTCTATCTCCATGCTGTATTTTTCAAAAATTCTGTTTTGTGCAGTGAATGATAAGTTAAATGAATTCTAAATAACCTTCTTATTTGAAGTCTGACAGCAGCAGCACCCAATTTAAAGCCTATTGTACATACAGCGTAACCCTAACATGTTTTTCCCAAGTGTAATCATGCCTGTTTTCCAAAGAATTTTAATATACATGCAAAGGCCTACAGTGAACGCACATGATTGCATTATAGCTTCCTGAATATCTGTACCATGTTGGAGTGGCTAATTTGCATATAGTTTACCTTTTTATGCTTTCATTAGCATATTCTGCCATTTTTTTGTATCCACTTAATGAAAAGCATATTGTGCTCTGGTGTGTTGGTGATGCTGCAATTTCATGTAGTTGTTAATGAACCTGCCCTTAATTTTTCCAAAATAAATCCCAATAAACCATCTTATAAATGACAATGGCAGGATAGATCCATAAACAAGGATCGTACCTCCCAAGCTCAGTGTCAGTCTATAAAAACAAACCAAACGTGTCCCCATTCCTCTTTCTCCTCCCCAATCTGGGCAATTCTGTGAACTTCAGATTTGTGGGTGCTATGCATCATTCTCAAAGATTACTACAGAGAGTTGAAGCTCCCTACTTTCTTTCTGAAGATTCCACCACACCTTCCCAATCACACTTATCCCTTCCCTTCAATTCTATATCAGATGCTGATGCAAACACACACACACACACACACACACACACACACACACACACACACACACACACACACACACACACACACACACACACACCAAGGACAGAGCTTTTAAATAAGAATGTTTTTGTTGCCAAAGCCAGGCAGTTCTTGTAGACCCATTCCTTCCTCAACTCTCAAGTCAATGTTTCAAAATTCAAAAAGCTTTTTTTTCAGTCATTGTTGCCTCTCATTCACCAGGGCAGCTTCCTATTAACTTTAGATTTAAAAGATATTTATTATATCCCAAACCACAACAGTAAAAGACAATTTCTGCTTTTTCAGTTGCTGGGTTACATTTTCATTGTCCTATTTTGCCCTTTGGACTGTATACTGTTGTCAGCTTCCAAAGAACCTAGTTCCAATAAAAACTAATTATTGCAGATTGCAGGGTATTCATATTTTCAAATAACTAGATAACTGCCTAATAGTGGCAGAGTAATAAAAGAAATGTCAATGATCCCTTGATTGGAAATGGACTTTTTTTCTTGGTTTGAGATGTCAAGAAAACAGGAAAATCTTCTCTTATCCCTGCTCACAGAATAACATTTCTGGCATTTCTAATGATGGATTTTTCTTTCTCTGAACAAAGTACTCTCTTATGTGACTCATTTCTGGAATACTCTATGATGACTCAAGAAACTGCCAGGGAATATCTCAAAATGTTGGATTGCATGACATCCACTATTTTCATGATTCATCTGGCAGAAAATTCAGTGCCATGACAAAACTCTCTGGACTCAAAACATACATCCGCTGTCCTTTCAGATTCCTATTCTGGAGTTTGTGAAAAAGCTACTATGTTGGTAGATGCATCACTTGTTATAGAACCCAGGTCTTCCTCTTAGTGATTCAGTGACGGTCAATGTCTTATGGTTTGGTTGTACTGGGAGGGGGGTTCTTTCTCATGAATAAAGGTTCAAGGCCTTTGGAACAGGCAGGACAGGTTGGAACATATAAATATCAAAGAAATGACAGCCTTTTTACATGCTCTCCAATCCCTAATTTATCTCTGAGTTCCAGGTACTTTGCTAGGTATCATAAACAATACTCCAGTGATGTGGTACAGGAACAGACAAGGAGGAAACAGATCTTGCTCCCTCTACACACTAGCTATGGTTCTAGATCTAGGAATTCAACACAGTTTCTCTCTCCAGGTAACAGAATATTGTGGTATAAAAGCTGGGCAGAATCAAGAAGGATTTTTGTGAATGAATGTGGAACCCACAAGTCTTATTGGAATTGGTCCTTTTGTGGTAAACTCCACAAATAGACCTGCTTATATCCAATCATAACAGACAGTTGAAGACATTCTCTTCAGAAACGCAGTGCACTTAGTCCTGGAAGATGGATGCATGTTCATTCCCCAGTTCTAGGATGTTCCTCCGTGCCTTCCCATTCTTTCCTCTAAAAAACAGATTTCTTTAAAAAAAATTGAAATTGGCTTACCGGGGAACAATGTGATGATTTTTTTTGGTGAACAATGTGATAACTTTTTTGGCCCAGGCACGTGTGGGTCTCTCTTCTTTTGAAATTGACCAGAGGTAATTATCCCAAGCTTCCTCAGAGGATGGACATAATCACAATGCAGAGGAGATTTAAGATACATCCCAACTTTAAACATCTTCAGTTGACTGTCTGAGAGATAAAATTTTAATTCCTTGTTGGCACCTATTTTCTGAGGATGTGCAGCAGGTATTACAGGAGGCTAAGAAACCTGCTTCAACTTGTAAAAGCGGAGGAGATTTTCTAGCTGGTGTCACTCTAAGAACCACACCTCAATGTAGGCCATGACACCTCTAGTTCTTCAATATTTGTGTGTTATTATCTTCTGGCTTTTGTTATTCTCCCATTAACTTATTACTTATTACAAGAGTATAGTCATCAGGAAAGCATAGTTCCTATGTATCCTGTAAGAGTATACTCTTCTTTACAGGAGCCTTTCATGTACCCCTGAAATGAGTATAATCATCACAGTTTTCTAAGTCTATCTGTTAAAGTTCTGGAAAAGGTACACAAATAAAACTAAGGCAATGAGGAGGTATCTTACAAGCTTATATGATTTGCTGAAATTGCCAGTCAAGTGGGTAGCATGCAACATGAAAATCTGGAGTTATTAAGCAGTGCTTGCAAAAAGGTATGAAAAAGTATGGCATACTTGCATGTTTACATTAGTAATGCAAAACAGGGTGTGTTACGGTCTTGTTGGGGTAGTGTATTGTAGACGTGGATGTTAGTAAAACAATTACATTAACATATGATGATTAATGTGAAGACATTCTGAGATATAAATGCTCTTTTTTATAAAAGCTATGTGACCTGCAGGTGAACAAATGAAATAGTTTTTGAAAGAGTTTTGCAGGTGTCCACCTATTAGCAAGTGACACTTGCTTAGGATCTTAATTTTGTCCTAGACAAACTTACCATCCCCCAGATTTAATAAAATCTATGTAGGCATAGAGTAAAGCCTACATGGAAGGTACCATAGCCATGTATGCAGCGCCCCCTCTGTAGCGCACCATGCATATTAATATAGGCACATTACTGAGGCAGACCCGTGTAACACGGTTATTGAATCAGTGAAGGGAGTGCATTACTGTATCCGGAGATGAGTATCACACCCCCCTTGCACAGTAAAAGGGCAGCATATCAATGTATGCATATGTATTAAAATTTTTTTTTTTTTTTAATGTTTTGGTATTGAGATAGGCCCTTTAGGGGGTGAGAGGGGGGTGAAGTTTGCACTAAATTGATCTGCCAGGATATTGACAATATCCTTGGGATCAGTATATTTAATGCCATTCTGTTGTAGCTCAGAGCAGATCTGAGCATTGCCATTTAGATTCTCGACATAACTATAGAATGCCTTGTGGTTGCTTGTGAATGCTCTCCCTTGCAGCTGCAGAGGAGAGAGCTCACAACCTAGAGTTCCATGCAGGGCGCTTGGTCAGGTTGCGCCATAAGTGTGGTGTGTACACATTAATTTGCAATCTATAGTCAAATATACAAGCTAGAGTAATTCAGTCACTGCCAGTAGGTACATACTGTACAGATTTGTGTAATGCAATGAATGTGGACATAGGGCTGTACTGCAATAACTGTCTACTGCAAAGTATAGTGCAATAAACATTAAAGCATTAAACCTGATAATGTTAATGAAATATTCTACTACAATAATTGTGGCATTACAGCTGTATTGCAACACCTGCATTATCCCAAATGTTGTTTAATAAAGACTCAAAACTATGACAATAACTGTATGAAGGTACCCCTAATAAAACTGTGTTGTGCAATGTGTGTAAGTTGGGCTGTTGTTCATGAAATCGAGTATGACATCTGCTCTGAAATAACACATAAAGAATACCACTAACTGACTCAAGATTAGCTAAGAAAGAGTGTTGTGCTAAACTGTGAAATTATGTAATTTTCTGCACTAACATCTAAAGCAATACCAGGAATGCCTAAAGTGTATTCTGTAGATCAGGATTGTCTTGTGTTAACCATTGCATTTCAGCTATATGCATTCCTGCTCTGAGGTATGGTGCTGCAGGCAAGTATGAAACTGTAATAGCTGTAGACTACAAATATACTATCTGCAACTGTATATAGGTTAGGTAGCCAACCCAATACTCCGATATGGTTTGTACACATCACAGCTATTTCTACCCACTAAGAGTTTATTGTGTACACCTGCATTCTGTGTACTAATGTACAATTTACCTAGTATCTCTGTCATGCATGCGTGTTCAACTGTCACTGCAGTCTTTTATAAAAATGCACTACTATTACAAGGTCATATTTTGTTTCCAGGTGAGCTCTAGACAAATATCAGACAGTCAATAGTCAGTAGTGGCTAAGTAGCTCAGTTTGTTAAATGCTGTGTCTGATGTACATTTTGTCACATACAGACCAGTGTTCAAATACAGTGACAAGTACTAATAAATATTACTGAATCAGTTATGCATTGTTAACAGATTTTCTCCCCACAGGAATTACAAGTAAATGGGTGCAGTAGCTCTTATTATGGGTTAATAATTTGTGTGTTCAGATGTAACAGACTGCTAACAGCACTGCTCAGGAATGTGCTAAGACATCATAAAATAAAGGCAACAAATACAGTACTGATAAAAGATATTATAATAAATAAAATGTGTAATCTTGGTATGGCTATGTGCCTGGTGTGTCTGTGTACGTTTGCTGACAGTCTACCCCCATGGCTGCCAAGGACAGCATGATAGTTATTTACTCTCTGTACTGTACACGATACATGTCTCTCAAGTGTCACACTGTCACGGACTGTAATCACTGCCACCTAATTCGTCTATCACAGATCTATCATCGACATAATTATGTCAATAGTGCACTCACACTACATCTGTCGACAGTACATCTTGGTAGTCATATAGGTCCACTTGCAATGTAATAGTCCTCTGTAGTTGTGTACCTGAAGGTGTTATAGCTTGGCCCATACTGTCCTATGTGGATAGCTTGAGAGGTATGTACATGCTGCAGTAGCTATAGAGCACTGTTATACATAAAGGAAGGGCAGACCTGTAGAGTAATTAACAGTACTGCTGCAAACTATATAGCCTATACTGGTACTAATGGAATATATGTCTCTCTCCTCCCACCCCATATCTTCATCATAATTTATTATTGTTATACATTGGTTATGATTTGCTATTAACAAATGGTCCAAAAACCAAGAACACCAAAATTGTGACCACAAATAAATAAAATGAACCAGCAGAAGTAAAACCCGTTTATTAAATAAAATAAAACAATTTATAGTTAAGCAGTTTCGTCTGTACCAGCTCTCAGACTTTTTCAGTTCAAAGTACCGTAAAACATTGACTATTTTTAATACAAAGTCTAACCAATCAAAATCAAGTTCCCACAGCATTAATTAATCAAAACTCAGCTTGTTAAAACAAAATGTTAACTTCTTATCCAAATCATATTTAGCCTAAAAATGTTTAATATATAGCATTTAAATATTTCAAAAGTGTGTAAAATTACATAAAATAGTATTTTTATATATTTATAAAGGTGGTGAAAACAATAACGAATAAAAAATGTATATATCAATACCATCAAAAGTAAGTGTTTACAACCTATGAAATAATTTATAATCTAGCTGCCTGAATTTTTAAAACACTGTTTATGCTGATATTATCATTTAACCCAGAGGATTTTGCAGCATCAGACCTCATTTGCCAGTATAGCTCTTTGTATTCTAATCTGGCTTCCTGTGGCCCTCCACACAGGTCTTGCTTCACTTGTTCCAATATGAAAAAAGAAAATGGTGCAATTTCTACATTCCTTAACATGCCTGTAAAGGGTATTTGTATCTTTACCGTGAGTAATATCATACATATGCTCATATATACACTTCCTAATAGCCCTTTCTGTTTTACCCACATAAAACCCCAAACAAACATTGCAAGTAACAAGATATATTACTCCTCTACTGCCACAGTTAAAATATCCCTTTGATATAATACATGTGCACCTAACCTCTAAGTAAATTTCATTAGTGTCAGAAATATATCTACACTGATTGCAGAAGCCACATTTATATGTACCATCTTTCTTATTGTTACTAATGTTGTGGACATTGGCAACCTTCACATTATTCTCCAACATCTCTTTCAGGTTCCTATCCCTTCTCCTAACAAACACAGGCAGCCCTGTGATTACCTTATTAATTTCTGGGGTTAGAATTAAAACACTCCAGTATTTCCTTATAATATTCTCTAATTCTGTAAAGTGCAAGGAAAATTTATGCACAACGGCCACTTCATGTAAGTTCTCAGTACCAGAATCAGAAGTTTGCCATATTCATCCCTTACCTAAAAGAGGGAAATATTTCTCTTCTCTCTGCCTAATTACAGAGTTAGCTAAATAATCAATCATATTCACAGGGTAACACCTTTCCAGGAATAAACCCTTAATAAACCTGATTTCATCTTCAAAATCCTCCAGTTTGGTAATCATCCTGGAAGCTCTAATCATTTGTCCCTTCAATATTCCCCTTTTTTGGTAATAAGGGTGTTCAATAAAAAAATGTAAAAAGGAATTTGAAAATGTTTCTTTGCAGTAAATTTTGGAATGATACCTATTTTCCACAAAGTCTTTGTAAATGTGAACTTCCAAATAATTTATAGCTTCCTTCGAATGAGAACTAGTGAATCTCAAAAAAAGAAGTTCTTTCAATATAATTAAGAACATTCTCAAGTTCCTCCTCAGACCCTTTCCAAAACAGACAAGTATCATCTAAAAATGTATATAGCAAATAATATTACAAGCCAGGTCTAAAGAAAATACAAAGTTCTTTTCCCAATAAAAAAGAACTAAATTGGCAAACAATGGGGCACAACAAGCATCCATCGCCATACCTTGAATTTGTTTATAATATTCACCACTGAAATAAATAAAATTATTTTGTAAAATTATTTCCATGTATTCCATTATTACATTTACCTCATCATTTTCCAGATAATCACATTTCATTAAGATGTTATGAAACCATTTTAACCTGTCTAAATGTGGTATACTTGAAAATAAGTCCACAACATTAATGGTTACAAAAATTACATCTTTGTCATATAATTTAACTGAAATATTGCTAAGGAAATCCCATGAATCCTTTGATATATATGGCTAATAAAACCAATACAATTTTTTAACTTATGATCTATATACATAGCTAAAGGTTCAGTTTTTGACCCTGCTCCTGCCACTATTGGAATAAACAGAGGGCTTTCTATGTTTTTATGAATCTTGAGTACACCAAACAATAAAGGAAAACAGAGAGTTTTACAGTCAAAAATGCAAGTAACTTAACCATATCTCCTTGTAAAAAGTGGTCATTAACAAAACAATCAGTTTTGGAATAAACAATATTTATTCCATTCCTGGACACTAAACTATATTTGTGCTCATCATTCAAAATAACAAATATATATGAATCATAATCTATAGTGTCCATGATGACCACCCCACCCCCATTATGTTTCATATATGTTTGATATTTTGAATGATGAACACAAATACAGAACTCACATGAAGTGGCCTTTGTGTATACATTTTCCTTGAACTCTACAGAAGTGGAGAATATTATTAGGAAATACTGGAGTGTTTTAACTCTTACCCCAGAAATTAATAAGGTAATCATGGGGTCGCCTGTGTTTGTTAAGACAGGGATAGGAACCTAAAAGAGATGTTGGAGAATAATGCAAAGGTTTGCAATGTCCACAACATTAGTGACAAAAAGAACGATGGTACATATAAATGTGGCTTCTGCAATCAGTGTAGATATATTTCAGACATTAAAGAAATTCACTTAAGAGGCTAGGGGAGCATATATTAAATCAAAGGGATATTTTAACTGTGGTAGTAGAGGAGTAGTATATCTTGTTACTTGCAAATCTTGTTTTGGGTTTTGTGTGGGTAAAGTGGAAAGGGATATTAGCAAGTGTATATTTAAGCATATGTATGATGTTACCCATGGTAAAGATATGAATGCCCTTTACAGGCATGTTAAGGATTGTAGAAATAGTAAATATTCTTCTTTCATATTGAAATAAGTGAAGCAAGACCCTAGGAGAGGGTCATGGAAAGCCAGATTAGAATACAAAGAGCTATAGTGACAATTGAGGTTAGATGGTACAAAATCCCCAGGGGTAAATGATAATATCAGTAAAAACAGTGTTTTAAAAATGTGTGCACCTAAGTTATAAATTATTTCATAGATTTTAAACACTTACTTTTGATGGTATTGATATATGCATGTTTTATTTGACATTGTTTTCACCACCTTTGTAAATATATAAAAATACTATTTTATGTAAGTTTACACACTTCTGAAATATTTAAATACTGTATATTAAACATTTTAGGTTAAATATGATTTGGATAAGAAGTCAACATATTAGTTTTCAGTGTGTATAGTGTGAATCTTGTGCATTATATTAGGATATGTTTGTTTTGTTTTAACAATCTGAGTTTTGATTAATTACTGCTGTGGGAACTTGATTTTGATTGATTGGACTTTGTATTAAAAACGGGCAATGTTTTATGGTACTTTGATCTGAAGAAGTCTGAGAATTGGTACAGGTGAAAGCGCTTAACCATATTTTTTTATTTTATTTAATAAATGGGTTTTACTTCTGATGGTACATTTTATTTATTAACAAATATTCTGTAAACGTTATGTAGGGCCTTATGTTTTATTATTGTTATGTAATACAATGTTTGCATACTAACATAACATGCTGATCTACCTATGTTGTTGGCCTTATGCAGTAACTGTTACTGGCATGCTGTTACTATAATGACTGTTGTCTCACTTATTGTTGTATTCCATATACTATGCAATATTATGTTATTGAGTTACTTGCAATGTTCTGGCATGCTGTTATAACTAACTAAATGTTATGTTCATTACTCTATATACATTGAAATACTTCAACGCCACAGCTCAACTGGGTAGACTGGTTCCTGGCAACCTGTCTACCCTATCTCAGCTGGCAATGGCACCGGGTCCCAGCATATCTGGGACCCAAGCTAGTGGTGTCCTCTCCACTGGCCCTGCACCACCTATGGGTAGAACCGCCTGAGGGGATAGGGCCCGTCCTCCCTGCAAGCAGCGGTGGAGGGGGGTTTGTCACCCAGGATCAGCTACCGGTGATGGTGTGCAGGATAGTGCATTTTAGTTATGAGAATAGCCTGCACCATATTGATGGCAGACTGGCTAACCTAGAGAGGCAAGGTGGCCCCAGCACCCAGGTGCCATCACACCTACCTACTGGGTAGTGAAGGAGCAGTCTTGATTGCCAGTGGGTGGGGAGCTCAGTCACACTGCTGCCATCTGGGGGTACATGGATCTCAGATTCCACAACACCCTCCTCATCGAAGGTGTTCACACCCCCTCGTGTCATACACCACCCCTGTATGCTGTCTTGACTGTCTGCAAGTGCAAGATCTGGTACCCAACTTACCTCCCACATGTACCTTTATCCCTTCCCCAACATTCCACTCTCTTCTTACAAAAAAAAAAAAAGGCACATGTCCCACAAAAAATATTGCTCCATACACAGCTCCCCATTTCACACCTGTGTCCATTGGAAACAATTAATTATTACATGAATTATTCAACACAGTTATGTTGCCCTCACCCCTCTCTCTGGGGTGTGGGCCAAACTCCAAATACTGTACAATCTGCACAGCTGTTGCTGTACAAGAAATGGAGAGCTATGGTCCTTTCCTACACCCATCTTGCACATCCCTACCTGACTTTCAGTATGTTTTTCCCCCTGCTTGCCCCCATTTCACCACTTTCCTATCACTCCTTTTTTCTTTTCTTTTTTTATAATTAGCGTGGGTTTAAGCAGAGCTAAGTGGCATATGCAGTGCACTGTGCAAACCCACCTAAACTGCTTAAAAGTGCCTTAATCATTTTATGTGTTTCTGACAGTGTTATGTACATCTGTAAAATAATCATCCTTGCCATATCTTGAACCTGGACCCTATTAACTACACTATACTGCATTAGTACACTAGGCCACTCAGGTCTGAATTAAAACAGGTGTTTCCAAAAACATATCCTGATTGCCACTGACACACTGCAAATACATATAATGGGGGGAATTGGCATTGTACATGGTACTGTGATGCGGGCACTGCACCAGTACACAGCCAAATAAATAATAATGGATCTATGTGAGGCCTGGGGTAACTGGTATAACTGTCAACTGTACAGACTGTGCAGAATGTCCACAGTTGTGCCCCCTAGGTTTGGCATGGTTTTCACAAAAACATATATGTCTGCTAAACTACTGACACGTCATTCAAGATTGAGTTTAAAAGATCATGACAGATATTTCAGTGTCACACCTCATACCCATCAGAAAACACATGCTAATGCAATTCCAGTCTCACAGACTGTATGCATGCCCATATATCTTGCAAATGCACCTGCTGCAGAAGTGACTCATTAGCTCAGTCTGTTAAATGCCTTGCATGTAGTACGTTTTGCCACCCACAGTCCTGGGTTCATATCCAATAAATTGCACTTCATTTACACTCTTGTGAAAACAACAAATAATGACTGAGGCATGGAGTTTTTACCAAAACAGGTTGCTACTACTGAATTAACTGCTACCCATGTTAGCAAGTCAAAGACCTGTACATACTCAAATAACCTACCTATATCTCACCTACTACTTTCTGATTGGCAATTTTACATAACAGGCTGTGCTGTAAAGACAGAGTTGACACTGCTCCCTCAGTGACACATACAGTTTGCTGTCCTCCAAAGTGTTCACACTTCCTACTATGACTCCTGGGCAAAAAGGAGCAGCTGCAGACTGCAATATATGTAGCTGTATGTTAAGCTACCTGCCACAGACCTACCATACCTCACAACCCCTTAGAACAAGGGATTCAACACCTGTACATAAAGAGGTGGGGGCAAAGGTCAAGCGACAGGGACATGTGTCACTGTCTGCCCTTACAAACATTCAGAGCTGGTAAACCAGCAGCTACTGCAGCAGCATGCATATTCTGGTAGGTATGAAGTCTGACACTCACATCCCTTCCACTTCACTGACCTCCACTCATAATGTTTAACACTGAACTGCCAGATAATCCCAAAGTCATTTGACAATTGCCAAACATAGCATGCAAAACTGTGGACATACCTCATACATCTCAGCAGTGGACAGTATTTGCATCTACCGTTTGCAAAGCGGTAGTCTCCACACTTCATTAATGTCCATCTGACAGACTAAGAAAGGGGCCAAGGCCTACATGAAGGTTTGAAATATTGCACTGTTGTGCCATGTCTTTGGCTAATGAAAGTGCTACCCAGCTGTTCTGGACACAGTTAGCAAGTCTGAGCCATAGATTGGTGCACAGGCAATCGCCTGTTATTGAGCATTACCTACAAAAGTCAAGCAGCTGCCTATGGAAAGCATGTCTGTAACTTGCTTTACCAAGACAGACTGTGATTTTGGAAGCATTTTTTCTTGAGGATTTGTGAACAAAAGCATTACATCACTCTACCAGGTATGTAATGCAAGTCTACTGGCCCTCTCACTCCTTCCCACAATTGTCAGCTAAATTATAAATGCTACTTGATTATGTGTTAGAAACAGTGACAGTAAGTAAGGGTGGACACAGCTGTCATATCACATGATGTACTGTCATTCAGCTCCTCTCAGTCTGTGAATGTCACACAGGAATAATTCAGATATTGTACAGGTGCTCCTGACTGTCCCTGATGTACTCTGGCTAGGTCACTGTTTTGGTGACATTCCTATTTCATCACTTGATAGCTATGGCTAGCATACCTGGTCACTTCCTACAGCAGGAATTCAAGTCATAGCCATTATTAGTGGGAGGGGGGCACAGGCCCTACCTCAGCAACACAGTGTACATATTGGTCATACAAAGTAAGGGTATGAATACAGTAACATATATTACAGTAGCATAACTGTTTTCTGAGGGTTCTGGCATGTAACAGCCAGATTCTCTGCATTCTGAGAACAACCAGCAACTATTGTCCAACCATTTGCCAGACATCCACATGTTTCTGGCCAAAGGACCACATATATCAGGCACACATACACATTCCGCAAACATCTGTGTACTGGAGAAGTAGGATGCCTACAGGGTAGATACCCTACAGAACACTTGCACTGCTGTCTGTCATTGCGGTTCACGGATGTTGCTGGACTGTCCCTATATACTTGTAATAACACAAACCTATTTGTCTGACAGTGGCTGTATGGCATGGTACTGGGACATTGCCATAGGGGACACACCCACAGTAGACAGCACTGATGGGAGTGGAGACATGCAGCACACTCCATCACGACACACAGGGACATAACTGGTATTGCTACTATGTTGCTAACAGCCACATACATACTGTGTTGATAGATGGTGAGGTCTGACGTGGAAGGTAGCAGTGGATAGTGCAAGTCAATCTGGAAGTGCAGGGTCTGTACATGGTGGAGAGCAACATATGTGGTCCTTTGATGTGTTCCCCTCTTCTTGTCTTTCAGAAAAGATGTATAGATGGAGGCACCTGTCATTTTCAGCTGATGAAAATAATGTTATCCTGGATGGCCTCAGACTGCATCACAACATTCTGCTGTGAAGGAGTCACCAGAATCATGAACAATGTGCAGCACTGTGGGCTGACCTCATCACAGCAGCCAAGCAAGTAGGGCTACAGGACAGAAACTATGAGCAGGTCCAACACCAGACAACAGATATGGTAAATGCTGCATGGCAAAGGCCCACTTCTGTGGCCAGGGACCATGCTGCTGCTGGTGGAGGGCCTGCAGCAGAACAATCAGTCTTGGACAGAGAGGAATTCCTGGTGAACCTGGGATCAACCACCTGCTCCAAAGCATCCACCATCCCATATATCATGGAGGTAGGCACCACAGCATCCATACCAGAGAAGCGTCCATGCAAGCATCCTGTGTTCATCACTGTAATACTGTATCAGTCATTGTGGCAGCCTCTGCATACCAGTACATGGATGTCAGGTCAGTCTGCATGGGAGGGGGGGGTTGTACTTAACACACACTTGTGCAGACATACGCAGAATGTTAGCAATGTAGGCAGTATCACAGTGCCTTCTATATATGTTGATATACACACATATTAGCCTGTAACAATGCCACATTTGGTACTGCTGACAATACTTCTCCCTCACATTTCCATAGGTATATCAGATGTGGTCAGAGTCCAACGTCCTGTACCCGGTGAGTGTGATACTGTTTTATATTGATCATATATACCCTAAGAATGTTAAGGGCTTCCATTTTGCTGTAGACACAACTGATATGCTCAGCCAGAGTACAATATGTGTATGTTCAGTTTCAGAGGAATTAATTGAAGTACATTGAATCGGTAATCACAGTAGTATATTTTTAGGAGCAGTAACATATTTGCACTTATTTTTGTAAAGGTCTATGCAGTCTGCTATATGGGGGGGGCAATAGTATGCTCAAGATGGGTGAAATGTGTTTTAGATGTAGGTTTATCACATACATTGACATATTGCTTATCTCACAGGTGTATAGTACTGGCAACATTAACTGCACATAGCTGCAGTGCATGTTATAAAGGGGCTGTCTTGTCTGTGTATGTTGTAGTCTGCTTGTGTGTTATGCATGGGATCAGAAATAAGATGTGGTATATGTAATGCAGTTGTGACTCCTCACCTGTATGTGTGTGTGTGTTGATAACCATACATATTGGTGCAGGTAGTAATGTATTTATTTTGTCTTCCTCCACACAGGTGACTGTGGGGATTGGAGTGTGTCCCCTTCACAGCCTGATGTCAGTGTCTCATCGGACTCTGTTGATGATGGTGGCCATAGTGAGGTACAGGTAGGGTTGTTGGGGGCTGAATCTGTCCTATGGGTTGACATCCCACTTCCTCCACCATTGTCTTGCATGCAGTCAGTAAGCCCACACATACCCACTGTCCTGCGGCCACAAATATCAGAGTGTGGTGGCATCAATGATATCAGTGAGTGTAGATACTAGCCATAGCCAGAGACATGGTGAGGTCCCACACAGGCAGATTGACAGAGGTGCTTGAAGGAGGATAGCTGCCCATCCATCACCTGTCACAGGAGTCACATCACGGGTCACTCAAACCTTGTTTCGGTCCATCATGGAGGCACAGGCATATTCCGAATGCAACACCAGATGGATGCTCAGCATCGTGGATGTGTCACTGTCTGACATTCGTGACTCCCTCCACCACATTAGTGACATTATGCATTGTTTCACTAATGTAGTGGACAGACAGTGGGGTTAGACATTGTCAGTCCATGACCACACATTGTCTGTGCTAGAACATGTGGTGGGAGCAGGGCATCTGACACATGGCAGTAGGTCAGCAACAGCCACTGGGAGTCCACTTGACTGTGCACACTCACACTCCCATAATGGCAGTACCTCCAGCACTACAGAAGGGAGGGTGATGTCCACACTACGACTTGGCAGCATACCTCTCAACCACTTAGAGAAAGGAATCTGGACAAAGCCATAAAAACGTGGTACAAATAGGGACAGTTTTGAAATATTGATCTTAAAAACTTAGAAAATTCATAGCATAACAGGTTTTGCATTAGCATGAACTTTCTGAAGGGTATGAAGTCTAAAACACAAATGTCTGTCATTACTTTTTAACTTCAGTCTTTAATGATTTATCACTAATTTGCCAAACAGACACAATTTCATGAGAAACAGATCAAAAATATAAGGCAAAAATATGTACATTCTGTGAAAATCTGTACAGCTGAGAGGTATGCTTGGCAGGCCATGGGCACATGATCTTGGGTGTTCCAGTGAGGGACACGGGTCCAGCAGATATCAGTCACTGTCCGTGACTAGTACCACATCTGACCCTGGGTATGGTGGTGCCAGTGCCACTCCTGGCAGAGCCAGTTTCTGTATTCATGGCCAGAGACGGTGAACTGTCCATTCTGTCATGCACAGTCCACAGCTGTCCAGCATACCCACGTATAGGGCCAGCTCAATGCTTCATTCTGTATGTGCATGCACTAAAACATCACTGTCACATGCAGATCACCAAAAGACACACATGGCACCTCTGCATGGCCCAGCTGACCAGCACCCCTGCACCCCTTCCTGAATCACACGCACAATGTCAGTGTTTAGCACAGCCTATGCATCTGACACCCCCACACCACACCTTGTGCTTGTGATGATACCTGTGCCACATCCCTGCCATCAATACCATCAATGGAGAGACATGCAAGTATGTGTCTGATGCACAGGGTGACTACATTACATTACATGACATTTTGTAGTGCGGTAGTGTTATTCCATGACAAGTGCTGTATATCGGCATGTGTCATGAGTACACATCAAAGTTTTTGCACTTTTGTTGCATGATGTTAGATTACTGGTAGTTTTGCAGACTGAAAGGTCTCTATCAGAACTTTGATGCTTCTGTTTCAGTGGTCTGAGGGGCAACGATGTGGAGACTTGGCAGCAATACAGCTACTCAGGATGGCATGGCAACAAAGCAGAAATATGACATCAGCAAGGTATGGCTGCATATGTACATTGCTACCTAGGTACGTATGTGTAGAACAGTGTGTCAGGGACAATGGGGTGGACAGTGTAATCCTGCATTCATACCACCATGACAAGGAATGCTACCCTTGATACGTGTCACCTGGGTGTTCTGTATCTACAAATGTAGGTGGTGGTGGATATCATTTATGCCAGGATAGATGTGGGCTATTTAGGACCAGCAGTTACTCACAGGGCCGTAAAATGTATAACCATTGCACACAGATAGGTGAGACAGGTACACTGCTGCAAGAGGATATATTTATACATACACAAAGTTGCCCTTATTGAGATTTAACCCCTACCTATCTAGTAGTATATAGTACAGTACTAAGTACTTATCGCATATGACACAGAGTTTATCTGTTTTGAGAGTGTCTGTCAGTGCTGTTAATGTGGATGATATCAGCAGCTTTGAATGGGAGACCAATGTTGTGGAGGACGCCAGTCACAGGGGCATAAAATGACTGACCATTGCACAGACATAGGCCTGATCGGCATGTCTGTACTGTTGCATGGGAAATATAAATATACACACACAGACAAGGTGTTTGATGTGAAATTTGATCCCCTACCCACCTACTATTACACACTATAGCTCAGAGTAGTAGATGCATGCACCACCAGTTACATTTGGTATACAGGTGGCTGCAGCCACAGTCCTTGGCTATGCAAAGTGGCCTTGTGTTACACAAGCTGTGTGGCCTGCAAAATGAACCTGCTTTCTGCTGTTATTGTATCTAGTGCCATAGCAGTGTGGTACCAGTTAATACCCCTGCTATGTGTGTACAGATACCAGTATCTCCATTTCTGTCCATTTGCAGTTTGCTAGGTGGAAAATTGGCTAGTGACAATATGGCCTATCCAAGTCCTGTATTGCAGCCATTGGACATTACACTACCTGCTCACCATTGTCTGTCTACAGTGTGAGATTTAATGGCACAGGGTTCAGTGGTTGGGTGGATTATGTCATTAGGCGGCTTGGGTCTTTTACCATCAGACAACAGTTGTGTGTGTAGGTGCAGTTAACCCCAGCATTCTTCATGTAGGTGCATCCCCACTCACACATATATTAATCTCTCTCTCTCTCTCTGAATTCTGAATATATATATATATATATATATATATATATATATATATATATATATATATATATCACAGGGCTTTCAACTTAGATGTAGCTGCGTGGGGTGTACATGACTCTACACCTTTATGTAGCTATATATATATATATATATATATATATATATATATATATATATATATATATATATATATATATATAGGTTACCTAGATATATATATATGTGTGTGTGTGTGTGTGTTACCTATATGTATATGTTACCTCCCTCTCTCTCTCTCTCTCTCTACATATATATATATATATATATATATATATATATATATATATATATATACATGTATGTATGTGCCACATTCTGATAGATAAGGGAAATCATGTCTGTGGGGGATAGGGAGAGACAGATACGTATACATAGCTGTCTGTATGCACATAAATATTTTCACATCTCAGTTCTTTAGGCAGATGAGGCATCAGACATGGGCTGAAATTAGCTAAGTGTAGGAGCATGCCCAATGTGACTGTTAGTACTTACAATGTGACTCCAGGCCAGACCTACCTGTACTCTAGTCTGGGATTATGTGTGCTACAGACAATTGGCTGCTGCATCTGATTCAACAATGCAGCACCTCCCTGATATTGTGTCCAAGGGATTCCCTGGCTGTGTGCTGAACCATCACTGTTTACTACCTCCCTGCTCCATCTTTATAAAGTAAAATCCCTCTCTTCTACTCAAATTTCTCCTCCTTAGCCCATACCCATTTTCATCACAACATTCCTCACACCTTACACAGACACTCCACCTAGCAGGTGATATTCTCCCCAACCCAGGCCCACCAACCACCTCGATCAACCCTGGTTTCCTCCCCTCTTCTCCACTCTCTCCTCCAAACACACCCATCCCTACTAGACACCACATCACTCTTAAAACCCTTGACCTTTTCTCTAATAATATACAGAGCCTTCTCAATGAAACAACTGAGTTTCACTCCTGGATAGCCCAACACTCTCCCTATATTCTAACAGTAACAGAAGCCTAGTTAAAACCTCAGATAGCCAACAATGAGGTACTACCCCCAGGCTACAACAACTTTTGGTTGGATAGACAAACTAAAAAAGATGGTGGGGTCGCTATTCTCTATTCAGACTTTCTTAATTTCTCCCCCTTACAAACACCACTACCAAGCTTTTACCCCACAGAACCAATAATATTAAACCGTCACCTAAACTCCCACAAAGTGTTTGCCATTGCCTCACTTTACGTCCCACCAGGTAATACATTCCTGTTTTAGAAAACATACTTTCCTGGCTGACTGAAAATATCTCCTATGAAACTATCCTTCTGGGAGATGTCAACATAGACTGGTCTAAACTCATGTCTGACCCCCCCCCCCCAACATAGCTATTAATCTCCATGGTTTCAAAACAACTTATCACATGCCCTACTCAAATTAATAAAGCTACTGGTACCAGTTCCATCCAGAACCAGGATCCACACCAACAACTCTAATCCCTACCATAATCCCACACTCTACCTGACTCCCTTAGTGACCACCTTCCCATTCATATCCAAAGATACACTGTCACAATACCTAAATCCCATTTATATAGGGACTGCCATAAACTATCTTCCTTCAATGCTTACTCTTTCAACTCTACTCTTGCACCCATAAATTGGTCCTTCCTTCACCATCTCCCCCTTAGCGAAGCCATAAATGCATTTAATCAAACCTTCCTCAATATCTTAGACTCACTTGCCCCCCAAAGAAAACTTAGAATTAAAGCCAACCATGAACCTTGGCTATCTAGAGAAACATGCTATCCCATGCACAAAAGAGACAGTATATGGAAAGCCTGGCAGAAAACCAGATTCTCAGCCTTTCTACAATGTTACAAAGAGCTTAGAAACCTCACTAAAAAACAAGTGCATCAAAATAAGAAAAACTTCTATAATTCAGCTCAAGCCAATCACTACTCCAACCCTAAAAAGTTCTGATTCACCAAAAATAAAATTCTACACCCTGGTAACCCCTTCACCCCAAACCCCTTTCCAAACAATTCACCTCTTGAGACAACAACTCTCCTCAATAACTACTTCACAGATAACATCAAAAAACGAACTCACCCTGAACAAAACACTTGTTTACCCCTCTCTACCCCACTCTATAAAAAGTAATAAGACCTCTTTCTCCCTTAAACCTGTTTCCACCTCCTATATCAAATCTCCTCTCCATAAAGTTAAACCTTGTACCCCTCTCTTCCTCAAACTAGCAGCTGACTCCATTGCTTTTCCTATCGCTTTACATATTAATAGATCAATTCAAGAAAAGACAGTGCCTGACATATGGAAGTCCTTCTTTACCATACCACTGCGCAAAAGAGGTAACTCCACAGACTCCTCTAACTTCCGCCTAATTATCATCCTATCTCCTCTTTCAAAAATTCTAAAAAAGTGTGTCCACACTCAACTACTTAACTACCTCCTACAGGAAAACCTCTTAACCCTCACACAACATGGTTTCCGGCCCAACCACAGTACTGCTATTGCTCTCCTCTCTTTCACACAGGCTGTTGCACAGGCCAGAGACAATAACCAACTTGTATCATGTCTCTTCCTCGATCCATCCAAAGCTTTCGATACAGTGTCCCACACTAAACTTCTTTCAAAACTGATTAATCTTAACCTCTCTCATTCCTCAGTACAGTGGTTCTCCAGCTACTTCTCTAATAGACTACAATCTGTCCGATGGCTTGCTTCTTGCTCACCATTCCTACCTGTAAATACAGGGGTACCACAGGGCTCCATTCTAGGCCCCCTTCTATTCAATATCTTTACCAACAACCTTTATTCTGCCTGCAACCACTATACTCTTATCCAGTATGCCAATGACTCTACACTTATCACATCCTCAAATAACTTATCTCAGCTCCTTTTCCATACTCGATACCTTCAATTAGATCGAAAAATGGCTCAATGATAACCAGCTTATCCAAAACCCTAAGTAAACAACATTTTTACTCTTCTTTCCTAATGCACTCCCAATTCATAAACCTACCTTCTCCATCTCCTCTCTTTAGAATACTATCATCACAGCTGATCCTACTACAAAACTTCTTGGCACCATTATAGACGATCAGCTTAAATTTGTCCACCATGTCCACCAGACCATAAAGAAAACCCATCAAAAATTAGGACTACTATATTGCAACAAAAAATCCCTTACCTCAGAAACTAAGCTATCCTTAGAAAGTGTTTACCTCCTACCTGGCATTCTCTATGCTGCTCCCATTCTCACAAACCTCAAACCACTTTAATCACCCAACTAGAGCAAACCTACAATAAAATCACCAAATTTGCCACCAGTCTACCCTACAATTCTCACCATTGTATATCACTAAAACAACTCCATTGGCCTGAATACCCCAGGCAATTACTGTTAGCACAGCTCCAAATCACTCACTCCATCCCATATAAACCCACAGCCTGCCCCTCCCTCTCATCACTGGTCTCTTTCTATACCCTCTCCAGATGTCTCAGAAGCTTTAATCAAAAATTGCTAGCCACTCATAAGCCTAACAAAAACATAGGGAAATCTCTATATAACGATAATGTCTCCATAGCCTGGAATAGACTACCCACTGATATTAGAACTACCACTAACAGTAACCATTTCAAAAAGCAACTAAAACTGCTATTTCTAGATTAATGGATCTGTCCATGTCAGGATCCTACCTAAAACCCCCATCCCTTCCCAACCTTATGCCACACAACTGTCTACCCAGTCTCTCATCTGTCTACCCTCCTGCCTGTATAATACTTCTATCTCTTCCTTTTACCCTTTCTTCTCTGATTTACTCTCTCTACTCAATGATATTTATATCCTATCTTCCCTCTATATTCTGTGCATTTACACACTATGTAAACTTGAGGTTCATTCAACTGCACTATACTAGCACAAAATCTCAAATTGCACTTTTAACTAAGAAAGAGTAAAATAACAAACAAATCCAAAATGTCTACAGAAGTAATTAGAGTCCACTCCGATGGTGCCAAATTTATTTATTTATTTATTCCAGTTTGGTGACCGGGGAGGTCCACTGGGCTCGAGAGCCCATTTTCAATGAAGGCCCGGGGAAAAAAGCTCCACAATACCAAGTTACATTACATAGAGAATTACAAGAAAAATATCTGCATTGCAATCAACAGGTAGTATAACAATCAACAGGTAGTATTACAGTCAAAACAGGTATCATTCAGTAAAGACAGAAAAACTATTAAACATTTTTCAAGAGAAAGGCAGGCATACAGCATAATGGCTGGATGTTACTGTTTAGTTACATTTATAATCTAAGTATATGAGAGAAATTTGGAAGGTATGAAAGTTATCCAGGAGAGAAGGAGGAGCAGAGCTTGGGAGGTATGAGTTGAAGAGTGCAGTTACATTTCCTGTGAAGAAACAGGTAAGAATGAAGTTGTGTTTTGAAGGTGTGTGGATTGTCATAGGTCCTCAGAGTAGAGGGCAGGGCATTCCATTTTTTGGCTAGGGAAAAGGAGAGTAGAAGCTGACCAGCTGGGTGCTTGGGTTTTTGGGTGATTATAAGGTTTTGGTGAGTAGATCTAAGGGGTCTAAGGGGGTATATGGTTGTAGGATATTAGATAATGTAGGCAGCTAGTAGGTTGGAATAATAATTTGTGGGCTGTGACAATTTGGAGGAAGTCAAGTTGATTAGGGAGTTCAAGTCAATTTAAAGAGTGTAGGAAGATGCAGTGATGGGAGGAGGATTTTGCCTTGGTAGCGAATCTGGAGATTTTGTTGTAGCACACTTACACTTTGAAGGTGAGTGTGGAAGAGATATTGGCAAGCAGAGGAGCACCATGCAAAAGAGAGGGGAGGAGATAGGTAGTGGCCAAAGTTTGTCTGGTGGAGGGAGTGAGGAAGTGGTTGTTTCTGTAGAGTAGGCAAAGTTTTATGTGGGTTTTCTTGATGTTAAGTTGGATGTGAGTATTGAATTTTAAGTGTTCATCGATGGTGACCCCCAGGAGTTTGGCAGAGGGAACATATTCGATAATGGAATTGTTAAGGCTAATAATTTGAAGTGAGTTTTTTATCAATGGGAGTGGATTTTGAGGGAGTGAATAGAAGAATCTTCGTTTTGTTAGCGGTTAGGGAGAGGTGGTTTTGGTGCATCCAGTTTTCAGTAGTTGAGAAGGCAGTTTGAGTTAGAGGCTGAAGATCAGATAGGTTAGAGGCACAGCAGATCAAAGTGGAATCATCTGCATATTGGACAATTTTGGTATTGGGTATAGCTTTGTAGAAATCGTTAATAAAGATGTTAAATAACAAAGGGCCTAGTATGGAATCTTGGGGTACTCCTGTAGGGTTTGGGAGTATAATGGAGGAGGCCTGGCCTCATTTGACAGCTTGGGACCTGTCAGAAAGATAGCTGGAGAATCAGGAAAGAGTATTTTGGGAGATGTAGAGATTTGATAGATGATTTAATAGATGGGTGTGGGAGATGGTATCAAAAGCTTTAGATAAGTCTAGTAGAAGAGCTGAAACTATGTTACCAGAGTCTTGAGCTAGATTGACAGAATGTAAGAAGGATAGAAGGGCTGTGTTGGTACTGTGTCCAGGATGGAAGCCGTGTTGGGTAGAAGAAAGTAGCTGGTGTTCAGTAAGGAATGGCATGAGCTGCAGGTGTATGCATTTTTCAAGAAGTTTAGAGATTGGTGAGAGGATTGCTATAGAGCAGAAATTGGAAACATTACAGTTTTTACCCCCCCCCCCTTGTGGAGTGGTAAAATAAATGCAGAACGCCATAGTACGGGTGCATAGGACTCAAGTAGTGATCTATTTATCAGGATGCCGATAGGGAGAGCAATACCGTCTGAGGCAATTTTTAACAAGGAGGAAGGAATGTTGTCGGGGGCACTGGTGCAAGGTTTAAGTTTGGAGAGAAGCTTTTTTATAAGGTAGGTGGATACAGGTTTAAGTTCAAATGTAGGGGGTGTAGGAGAGGAGGAGGAAGCTTGAGAAAAGGGGGGTGAAGGGTTATTGTTGGGGAAGTTCTTGATTAGATCAGCAATAAAAGAGGTGAAGAAGATGTTGAATAGTTCGGGGATTTCTTCTTCAGATTTACTAGTATCCGGACATGGGTTTTTTTTTGTACCAAGCTTGAGGAGGGAATTAATAGAGCTCCAGAATTGTTTGGGGTTTTTTGCATGATTTATTTGGAGTTTGATGTAGTAGGATTTTTTATCTTTAATGACTTGTTTTTTAGCTTGGTTTGCAGCTGTTTGTATTTAAGTAACAATACAGGCTGTTTATGTTGGAGATAGCTTTTCCAGGTTGTGTCTCTTTGTAGCATACTTTTTTTGGTTTCTTTGGTAAGCCATGTGGCAGTTTTAGCTTTAACTCTTTTTGTTCTTATTGGAGCTAGGGAGTTTAGGACAGTTAAGAATGTAGAGTTGAAATAGTCAACGGCATCGTCTAAAGGTAGGGTTTTTAGTGGGTTCCAGTTAGTGAACTTAAGGGAGTCAGAAAAGGTAGAAGGGTTAAAGTTAGCGAGGTTGCGAGTATGTAAGAGTTGGTGGGAATGTGAGAAAGAGGGTGTAGCTCTATGGGTGAAGGCAGGGAGGAGGTCTCCTAATGTGTCAGGAGTGACACCAGATTTTGTTATTTTGTTAGGGTGAGATACCAGGATCCAGTCTAGGATGGAGCCTGGGGGGGTTGGTTTTGTTGTCCCTAGTTATCGAGTTAGTGAGCTGAGTGAAACTGAAGAGCTTGATTGAAATGGTAGGATTAGGGTCGATGATTTTTTGCCAGTCAATATTTACATCACCCATAATATAGGTTTCAAGTTTAATATTAGAGGAGGTCCAGGAGAGGATGTCTTCAAGGGTATTGGTGTTGTTACCAGGAGGAATATAGAGGGAGATGATGCAGATATTTTTATGGTTGTTTAATTTTAGAAGGCCAGTTACAAGTTCAGCATTACTAAAGGAAGGGATAGGGTTAGGGTAGTGAGTGATGGACAAATGATTGGAGTAGATTATAGCTACTCCACCACCTCTTTTATTTAGGCGGTCGGATCGTCGAGATTGATAGCCGGGGGGGGGGAAGGAAATCGTATTTAATAAAAACTCCTCAATGGTTAAAACAAGTACACATAAACTCCTCAATGGTTAAAACGATTACACAAAGCGCTTTTCGTCCCACCAGTGGTGAGACTTCTTCAGATAAAACTTTTAGACCAAGTAAAAGCATTTAAATACACTATATTTTCCATGCAATGCTCCATCATCCAATCACTGAAGGTTACCCATTACTCATGCAGCAATTACTATAATCAGTGCAGTTAACATGAAACAACCATATTTTGACTCCCATAAGTTACTCCTTGTAGGTCACCATTTGAGTCCACTACTACATTTTCTCAAAATAATACATTACATTCCTACCAAAAATCAAGTAACTAACCTTTTCAGTACAATTGTTTTTTTTTTTAAATGTAGAAAATATTACATATTATATATATATAGATATATATATATATATATATATATATATATATATATCCAGATATTTCAGTACATCACTACTTATTTTACTATGACAAAATCTTTAAAAATAGTTGATTATTAACACAACTCATATAGAACTTCCTACCCTATCAAGAGTGTTGGTTAAAATAATGATAGTAGGAAAAAAAAAAAAAAAAAAATATATATATATATATATATATATATATATATATATATATATATATAACAAATAAAAAAACAGCACCCTCAGGGCTTATTGGGGCTCTGGTACTGAATGCATGGCTGAAGGAGCCTTTATCTATTCAAACACCATCAGTAAGCGGAGAAATGGAGCAACCAGCTAGGGGGGGATGCTGACATGTCATACTTGCTCAAACAGTTTGATCGGAGACTTCTGAGATATAAAAAATTTACAACTTCAAATTGCATACTTCCACGAATGTATGAGAGAAAACATCACACTGAAGGGACTCAGAGTGTGGTAGTTTCCCACTGGTTTAGAGGAGAGGTCTGAATTCCATAAAAACCTTTTGAAACTGTTTGACAAACACAGCCATGAATTATTAGAAGTGATGTGCAAACATTACCAACAGTTAGCTGATAATTTGATAGCGGAAGCTACTGTTTTGGACATTTTTTTTTTTAAATGTAGAAAATATTACATATTTTATATATATATATATATATATATATATATATATATATATATATACATCCAGATATTTCAGTACATCACTACTTATTTTACTATGACAAAATCTTTAAAAATAGTTGATTATTAACACAACTCATATAGAACTTCCTACCCTATCAAGAGTGTTGGTTAAAATAATGATAGTAGGAAAAAAAAAAAAAAATATATATATATATATATATATATATATATATATATATATATATATATATATAAAACAAATAAAAAAACAGCACCCTCAGGGCTTATTGGGGCTCTGGTACTGAATGCATGGCTGAAGGAGCCTTTATCTATTCAAACACCATCAGTAAGCGGAGAAATGGAGCAACCAGCTAGGGGGGGATGCTGACATGTCATACTTGCTCAAACAGTTTGATCGGAGACTTCTGAGATATAAAAAATTTACAACTTCAAATTGCATACTTCCACGAATGTATGAGAGAAAACATCACACTGAAGGGACTCAGAGTGTGGTAGTTTCCCACTGGTTTAGAGGAGAGGTCTGAATTCCATAAAAACCCTTTGAAACTGTTTGACAAACACAGCCATGAATTATTAGAAGTGATGTGCAAACATTACCAACAGTTAGCTGATAATTTGATAGCGGAAGCTACTGTTTTGGACATTTAAATTAAGGAAAATGTGGACTTTCATAGATATAAGTACAACTATGAAAGGTCTTTTACTAGCATCAACCAACACATAGTCAAATTGAAGAACGTGAAGCTGAAAAAGCTCAATAGGGATCGGCATGCCTATGAAATGGGCACAGCCTATCTGAGACCGGTGCCATTGCAAACCGGGTTATTGATTGGCCAAACAACCTCAGGGGAGGTCCTATTGACAAACCGGTCAGTCAAGGAAGTAATAATCACAGAGGAGAACGGCAGAAGAATGGCAGTTATCAACAGATACACAAGGGTTTCAAAACGGGCAATAGTCATATAAGGCAAAATATGTAAGAGGACCGAATAATTGCAGCAACGAAGAATCGAATATAGATGACTATGCAGATGAGGAGCCTCAAATTTTTCGGCAACCAGCCTCAACCTACAATTTGAGGCAATGGACTACCAGGACTTATTACCACAACAAGAACAAATGGAGCAATTAAACAAACCTGCAGTAAGTGACTGTTGTACTTGTGAGATCATTCACAATATGGAGAAAGACTTTAAAGTATTTAATTTTTCAAATTTGAGTATTGATTCAATGTCGGTGGACATATTAGCAAAGGGACATACATTTGTACCAACTTGCAGAGCTGATTTGTCTAAAACCTTGATAGATTTAAAATTATTTGTGAGAAAGTTAAATTTGACAGTACTTTTAGGGCAGAACAACAAAGTTATGAATATTTTTCATATTGCTAGCACCTACAACCCCTCATTAAACCTCACACTAGCACTGTATCAACAGATATGTGAGTCAGATATAATGAATCACTTAAATAATAGTAGGTGCATGTAGGGCCAACTAAGTACCATTTCCAAAGCAGAAAAACAGGCATTGGCCTTACTTATGCAAGCCCCTGTCATGGTGATGTAACCCGACAAAGGGGGCAGGCTTGTGATAATGAATTGTGAAGATTATGTGACTAAAATGGCTAAGATTTTGGAGAGCAATGTGTATGATGAAGTATGAAAAAATGAGCTTAATGCAGCTTATAGGATGATTTGAGTGTTATTGATTGACATGTTCATAGAGGGCAAAATAGATCTGGATCAATATAACTACGTTAATATGCCAGCACCTAAAATCCCCATACTATTCAGAATATCCAAAATTACACAAGAGCCTGAATGATCCACCGATGAGACCCCTAGTGGATCCAAGGAATAGCATTACATATTCCTGTGCAAAATTTGCAGATCATATACTGAAGAAATACGTTAAGGAAGAAGGGCAAATATGCAAAGACAATTGGAGATTTTTGGCTAACATTAATCAACTGGAAATTGACAAAGACCTAAACTTCCTGACAGTAGATGTCAAGGATTTGTATTCATCCATTCCCCACCAAGAAGGTATAAAATGGGTTAGCAACACACTATGAAAGAAAAGGACACCAGCAGAAGAAATTGCACTCATTGAGAAAATTATAGATATTATTTTGTCTTACAATTTCATTATGTTCGATGATAAATTTTTCTTCCAGAAAATAGGGCTAGCAATGGGCTCCCCGAGTGGAGCCAGTATAGCTAATTTAGTGATGGCTCACTGGGAGGAAGAATACGTGAAGTACCCAGGACAGACCCCCCCCCCCATCATATCCATTACTATACATTCTTTTTGGATGACATACTTTTGTTAAACAAAGGGGATGAAATCCAAGCGGGTGAACTGGTAACATACTTCAAAAACACTACACACTTCTTAACCTTCACTTTCAACTTTGGGAGAGACAACATAGCATACATGGATGCAAATTTATGTAAAGATTACAAAAATAATTGCTACTCAGCAACTATGTTTAGGAAACAAATGTACTCAAACACATTCTTACATTTTAGTAGTAGATGGTAACTAAGGATGTTGAATTTGTTATTCAGTGCAAAAAACTAAAAGATATGTTTTCTAGTAGAGGTTACCCTAATGCTCTTTTGAATCAACTGCTAGAAGAAGTCAAGAATAAAAGATTAAAGGGCTGCTATAAACTAATACTGGATTGGCGAGATATAACAGTAAATATATTTATAGAGCTGAATTCTAATGAGGGAAGGACTAATTTTGTCCAGGGTAGTCTCATTGCAACTTTTAGTGCAGAGGGATATGGGATCATGACCATCATTAAAAAGAACTGGGATGTGATCAGGAATGACCCAACTATGAGGTCTAGGATCCAAGGTCTACCTAGAGTGGTGCTCAAGCGAGGTCAAAATTTGAAAAACATTTTACAATCTAAAAGTATAACGTGCAAGTATGGGAATAGAAATGGAATGTTCAAATGTAATATGTGCCACTACTGTCCATATATGTCCACGGGGTCATCATTTACCATCAGAGACAGGGAATATAAGATCAAGCATAAACAAAACTGTCAGTCTAAAGCTGTAGTCTATGTAGCTCAATGCTAACAATGTCCGACATTCTACATAGGAAAGACTGTAGTAATGTACTAAAACATCTGGATGTATCAATCTCTCTCTCTCTCTCTCTCTATATATATATATATATATATATATATATATATATATATAGGTAATATGTAATATTTTATACATTTTTTTTTTAAAATTGTACTGAAAAGGTTAGTTACATTATTTTTGGTAGGAATGAAATGTATTTATTTTGAGAAAATGTAGTAATGGACTCAAATGGTGACCTACAAGGAGTAACTTATGGGGGTCAGAATATGGTTGTTTCATGTTAACTGCACTGATTATAGGTTCATAGGTAGGTACTAGGCTATTGACCCAAGGGCCTAAGTAAGCCTAGCCAACAGGTTTCCCTGGCTTACGCCGCCTAAGAAAGTCAATTTCCTGTTAAACAGCAAACAGCCAGATAACCTGCACGGATGGCAAGTGCAAGGCTCCAACCCAAAAGGCAAAGACCAAACCAACAGAGTTGAACAGAGCCACAGAAGTGATGCTCGGGATGTATTTCCTATTTCCCATCCACTCATCAAGATTTTTCCTGAAGAGTGCTAATGAGGAACTTTGCTTGACATAGATGGGTAGCTTGTTCCAGAGTATAGAAAGTCTCTGGAACAGGAAGCTATCCCTCCAGCATGTCCTGTTTATTGTGGTGACAAGGTTTAGGTCAAGCAACAACCTAGTGAATGCAAATCCAGTGGTCTCAGGCAGAACTCTAAATGTAAAAAAGTTTATTTTACAACTTAAAACACTTTTTGTCACCCCACATAGGGTAAATTCCTCAGAAATAAAAAACTGAAACAAGGTAACCGTTTTAAAATAACCCGCACTAGTCATCACATGACAAGTTAAGCCAATCAACACAATATTCCATTTAAACATGTAGTCAATGTATAAACAGTATTTAAACAATGCATCACAAAAAGACAACGTAATAAAATCCTTTTAACAATTCAATACATACGAATTAAAAGCTAATTCTAAATAAAATCCTGCATATTACAATATGTTTAAAGTAAACAGTATCAATAAGTATAATTGTGATACACAATGTTTTTCACCTACTTAAACTTCTTAACTTTAACGGGTCTATATTATATCATCGAACGCTTAAAAAAGCGAACGCTGATTGATTGACCTAACTTAACCGAAAGCTTACAATCTCGGACTGTCAGATCAGCGATTTTTTTTCCCAGGGAAAAAAATCGCTGATCCAAAACACATACACACAACACAAGCACACCAAACAAACAGAAATCCACACACATACACCTAAAATCTGATACCTAACCCTACACTAAACTATGCACACACCACTAACTACCCACTTACCTTAACCCAAACCCTAACCCTAAGGTCCGTCACTATCGCACACTCACCTCACCCGCTCCCTAACCCTAACTCACTTAAATCCACCCTAACCCTCATGTCCACTCAATCGTACACACACCTAACCCGAGCCCTAACCCTAACTCACCTAAATCACCCTAACATTCACATCCACACAATCGCACACTTACCTAAATCCGACCGGTAACTTTCCACCATAACACTGAAAATACTGAAGCAACAGAAACAGACAACCGAATTCTTTCCCTAGGAAAAAAATTGAGTTTCTCCTGCTTCGATATTTTGCAGTTTCGCGAAAATAAGTTAGATCAATCAGCGTTCACTTTTTTAAGCGTTCGAGGATATAATATAGACCCACTTTAACAAGCAAGAGGTGTTACAATTTTCATTTAAATCTGGATATGAGAAAGCATTTAGAACCATTTGCCATTCTAACTCATGTTCCTCAAGTAGTAAACCAGAAGGGCCACCTCTAATGTCTGGCAAGACCTGATCAATAGCTTTAAAACAAAACTTGTGACCCCCAATCAGAAAAGAATGCTTATCCAGTGCATTGTCATTTTTGTTTTTATTTATGGCATAAATATGCTCATAAATTCTTTCTCTAAACTTGCTGTCCGTTTTACCGACGTAAAATGCCGGACAGTTAATGCATGTTGCAATGTATATCACTGCCTTGGACTCGCAGTTTAGTATGGAGTTAAGACTAAACTTTCTGTTGTTACCAACTACAAAAGAGTCACCTGTCTTAATATAGGTGCACATCCAACATGCTCCACAAGTGAACATACCCACAGGTCTCCCACTAGGATTAAAAGCCCTACGCTCAAGGAGGTTTTTCAAACTGGGCCCCCTTCTATATACTATTTTAGGCAAATTTCCAAATCTGTCTAATAATTAATTGTCTCTACTGATAAGAGACCAATTCTTAAATGGTTGTACACCGTCATTGCTATATGCCGTAATGAAACTCACTTTAAAGTTTACTTGCTGGTCACTATTACTGTCTGATGCAAACTATTATTTGAGTAAGTATTTCCAATATTAATGGCCTCATTATACTCTTGTTGGATAGCCTGAATCTCTTCTCTTTTATAAAGGACAGGTCTAAAGTGGATACATTGTTTAAATACTGTTTAAACATTGACTACATGTTTAAATGGAATATTGTGTTGATTGGCTTATCGTGTCATGTGATGACTAGTGCGGGTTATTTTAAAACTGTTACCTTGTTTCAGTTTTTTATTTCTGAGGAAGTTACCCTATGTGGGGTGACGAAAAGTGTTTTAAGTTGTAAAATAAACCTTTTTACATTTAAATAGAGTTCTGCCTGAGACCACTGGATTTCCTTTCACTAGTTTGTGACAAGGTTTATGTCCCTAGAGCGTGTCACTCAGAGGGATTAGGATTTCTTTATGTGCAGCATGTCCAACAGCTCTGGGTTTAACATAGCTTTATATCTTAGGCAGAGATCTACTCGGAGTAGGCGATATGCTACAGAGTAAAGCTGGAGTTTTTTGAGACAGTCGGTGTAGGGCATCTGAGGCCAGTAATCCTCTTTGTGAGGTACTTCTTTGGCCTTTCCAGCTTCTGCAAATGTCTTGTGAGGTACATTCCAAAAGGGGCATTGTACTCTATAATGGGTCTAATGAGTGCCGAGTAGAGGGGAACAATGATCTCTTTTTTCCTGGATGAGAACCCTTTTGTGATGAGGTGTGCCACATAGAAGGATTTCCTGACTACTGTGGGGATGTGATTATCAATATTGAGACTACTGTCCACCTGGGTCCCAAGGTCTCTTATCACACATTTGGTGTTAAGTAGACTGCTGTTTATGTGGTAGTTCATGGGTACAGAGTTTTTACCAAAGAGGATAACAATGCACTTTTTGGCATTGAGCTTGAGGCCATGGCTTTGACACCAGGCATCTGTCTCAGTGAGGCCCTTCTGTAGGATGTCCACATCATTTGCAGACTCAGCTAAGGCTCCTAGTTTGCAGTCATCTGGAAACTTCATTAGCCAGAGGCCTTCTGTGTTAGCCTGTACTTCAGAGAAGTAGATACCAAACAGGAGAGGTCTCAGGAATGAACCCAGTGGTACTCCACTTGTCACTGATTTGAAGTCAGATTTGGAGTCTGCAACTTTTACAGTGTGGGTTCTGTCAGTGAGCCAGTTGGCAACTGATCTTGTGATGTAGGGATTTATACCTAGTTTAATGAGTTTAGCTATAATTCCAGAATGGGGGATGGTGTCGAAAGCCTTGGCGAGGTCAAGATAGGCTGTATGAGCCACCTTACCCTCATCTACGGCTTTGGTGACTGCCTCAAAGAAGTCGATCAGATTCAGAAGGCATGATCTGCCTTTCACAAACCTGAACTGGGTGGGGTCCAGAGTTTGGAAGTTACCAATGTCTTTGTTTATGAGTTCCATGATGATACATGGTCTTGCAGATCAGGCTAATAGGGCGACAGCTCCAGGATCAGGGCTGGCTGCCCCCTTTGTGGAGTGTGATAACTGTTGCTGTGCGCCATTCTGTGGGCACAAAGCCTGACATGAGATTATGATTGAACATGGTGCTTAGGTGGGGAGCCAGTTCACTCTGAAGTTTGTGTAAAATGCAGCCTGGGATGTTGTCCAGTCCCATGGATGCTGCGTTTTTGGTTTTAGAGAGTGCAGCTTTTACCTACCTAGATCTGATTACAGGGACTCTGCATTCTTCCTGTATAGATATGGGCCCTTTAGGGGGTGAGAGGGGGTAAAGTTAGCAGTGAACCTATTTGCCAGGATGTTGGCAATATCAGTTGGTTCTGTAGTTTTCATGTCATTGTACTGTAACTCAGAGAAGATCCGGGTGTTGCCATTGAGATTCTTGACATAGCTATAGAATGCTTTGTAGTTGCCCTTAGAATCAGTGGGGATTTTGTTTTTGTAGCTAGCGTTGGAGGATCTTATAAGGTATCTCAGCTTCTTACTGACGCTGACCAGGGAGCTCCTCCACTCATGGGATTTTACTCTATTTTGCAATAGTTTCTTCCTTCTGTTGTAGAGCTTGTTTATGGCAGGGGACCACCAGATTGGCTTCCCTTTTTTGGAGGGTAGCGTCTTGGTTCTGTTCATATAAGTTTCTCTGGCATGTCCTATTTATGTCAAAGATGAAGTTCAGTTCCTTGGGTCTATTGTTTCTGGTGTTGTTTGTTTTGCAGATGTTCATGAAATCCATCAAAGCTGGATATGAAGATGGCCTGAGGCATACATTGCCTCATGGTAATGTTTAGGCAACTGAGTACAGAGACAAGTCCTAAAGATGATCTGTGCAGAACAATGTATCTATACCGTGGGTTTTTCGGATGATGATCCTTTGATAGCATTATTTCTGTTTCAAGTCCTTTTACAAATTGCATGTGTGTGTGTGCGTGTGTGCATGTCCAAGTGTGTGTGTGTGTGTGTGTGTGTGTGTGTGTGTGTGTGTGTGTGTGTGTGTGTGTGTGTGTGTGTGTGTGAGTGTGTGTGTGTGTAAGAAAGACAGAGAGAGACTGTGTGTGTGTGTGTGTGTGTGTGTGCGCGCGAGTGTGTGCATGTCCATGTGTGTATGTGTGTGTGTGTGTGTGTGTGTGTGTGTGTGTGTGTGTGTGTGTGTGTGTGTGTGTGTGAAAGACACAGAGAGAGAGAGACTGTGTGCGCGTGTGTGTGTTTGTGTGTGTGTTTATGTTTTATTCTAATATACACCAATGAGTAAAGAAAAACAGCATGGTTGTCTCCTGCAAACAATCTTACTCTTGCTTATTTCAGGCCAGGTATTTGCATACTGCATAACAGGAACATTGCCCTTGCAGGTCCCAGGGCTCACACACACCAATTCCTCTATCTGCAGTCCTGCTGTTTATTCTATAGCATTTCAGTTAGCTACTAAGTTAGCTTTCACACTCATTCTCAGAGGTACTGACAAAAGGGTACCAGCAAGCGGCTCATTCTAGCAGTTATATTTTATTCTACATACAGCAGCGTGTAAACAAATAAATAAATAAAACACAAGAATATTGCCCTTAAGTATTTCAGGCCTGGAAGCATCATACCAAATAGTAGGATCATCAACTCTGCAGACCCCATATCTTCCACACTGTTTCCATCCAAATTATTTTTCATTCTAGACAGAGTAACATCCATTATCTCTGCTATCATCCTGGTAATGCCAAAACAGTTCTAAGAAATCTTTGTATAATATTCATCTGCTTTTACATCTAAGATACTTTGATTTTAGCATATATTTATGTAAGCTTTGTTAATTACGCAAGTGAAATCGTCAGATAACCAGTTCAGTTATGACCTATGCCAACAGGGCAAGGACAATTGCAAATAAAATAGATTAAATATTGAACATTAAATATTAAATAAGATAAACTACAAACAACAACAGGCAGTTGAATCGGTATTACATTATTACAGTGAGATATAAACTGCAGAAGAAAATGTATCAAATATTTAACACTCTTATGGTCCAGTGAAGAGCAGCAGAAAATAATTTAGTACAGTTATTAGTATGCAGAAATACATAACTTTTAGGTACTAAAGTACAGGTCAGCAATGTGCTTATATAGCGTGCAAGTCGGTTGCCAAAGCAATGTGTAATACAAACTATCACAAAGGAAGAAAAACAATGCACAGTAATTCTGAAAGAACTCAACGCTTATTCAGTATAAACTAAAAATAATCAAGAACTGAAATCATAAAAATATGTAGGCCATCACAAAACCTTTTCCCTTTTCTCTGTATCATGCAGGCTATTGACAGGCAACATTTGCCTTGTATATAGAACTTCAACAGACCTTATTCTAACAGGCCTCTAATACATTCATAACTACAACAGTACTGTAATCACCTGCTCAAGGGATCAGAATCTGTTTTGCAAAATAAATAAAACATGTTGAAGGGAGAGGTACGTATCACAGAAAATGCCACTTCTATGGAACCGTCTTCTACATATACTTCTCTTATTCTATTCAAACCTTGGATGAATAGATGAGTTACTGTAAATTCATCCCTGGTTTAGCACTGATGTCTCTTAAGGATAGTGAAAACATGCAACTGTGCCAACATATCCATGTTCAGCCCAACTCTAGGTTATTTATGTAAAAAATATAAAGGCTTGAAGCTACTGTGGGTATGTAAGGTTAAAGGTTAGGCTCCTTAAGGCTCAAACAGATCAGTATATCTTAGTAAGTACCTATGAAGCTATTCACCCATTCAGTCCCTACAGTGATATTGTGAATTAGGTTACAAAACACGTTATATAATTTTTCAGCAGTCTCCGGGCAGTCTAATTGCATTTATTTATTAATTAATTTATTTTTGTACATATATATTTATGTATGTATGCATGCATGCATGTAATTCAATACTATCATTGATACACAAATGCTATAAAGCATATAAATATAACAAATGTGTGCTCTGTTTCATAATAATAATTAGATAATTCATTTGCAGTTACTGACAATAAGCTGCAGTACTCTCATCTCTTACCTGTCATACTTCTTAACTGTACAGATTTTCACAGAATGTCCAGATTTTCGCCTCATATTTTTGGTGTGCTCCTCCTAAAATTTGTACCTTTCTGGCATATAACTGAGGATTGAAGTCATTAAATAATGACATACATTTGAGTTTAAGACGCCACATATTTCAGAAAATTCATGCTAATGCAAAACATATTATTCTATCAACTTTCTAAGTTTGTAAGAGCAATATTTAAATTCTGTCCCTATTTGTCCCCCCATCATTTTAGGCTTTGTCCAGATTTTTTGCTATAAGAGGTTGAAAGCTATTCCTGTCACCCACTCCTGAACTGCTACTCTAAGAGCTACAATTCAATTGTGGATTACGCCTCACCTCAGGCTTTGTGCCCACTAAATGGCGCACAGCAACAGTTATCCCACTCCATAAAGGGGGAGCCACCACGGACTCCGGGAACTACCACCCCATTAGCCTGATGAGCCTGGTCTGCAAGGCTATGGAGCGTATCATCATGGAACTTATAAACAATGACACTGGTAATCTCCAAACTCTGGACTCTACCCAGTTCGGGTTTGTAAAAGGCAGATCGTGCTTCCTAAACCTGATAGACTTCTTTGAAACGGTCACCAAAGCTGTAGATGAGGGTAAGGTGGTACACACAGCCTATCCAGATCTTGCCAAGGCTTTCAACACCATCCCCCACTCTGGAATTATAGACAAACTCACTAAACTAGGTATAAATCCCTATGTCACAAGATGGGTTGCCAACTGGCTCACTGACAGAACTCACACTGTGAAAGTAGCAGACTCTAAATCCAACTTCAGACCAGTGACAAGTGGAGTACCACAGGGTTCAATCTTAGGTCCTCTCCTGATTGGTATCTACTTCTCTGAAGTACAGGCTAACACAGAAGGTTTTTGGCTAACAAAGTTCGCAGATGACTGCAAACTAGGAGCCATAATCAAATCTCCTAACGATGTGGACATCCTACAATAGAGCCTCACTGAGACAGATGCCTGGTGTCAAAGCCATGGCCTCAAGCTCAATGCCAAAAAGTGCATTGTCATCCCTTTTGGTAAAAACTCTGTACTCATGAACTACCACATAGGCGGTAGTCTACTTAACACCGAAAGTGTGATAAGAGACCTTGGGACACAGGTGGAGAGAAGTCTCTCCTTTGATAATCACATTGCCACAGTGGTCAGTGAATCCTTCTATGTGGCACACCTCATCACAAAAGGTTTCTTATCCAGGAAAAAAGAGGTCATTGTTCCCCTCTACTCATCACTCATTAGACCCATTATAGAGTACAACTCCCCTTTTGATATGTACCTCACAAGACATCTACAATTGGAAAGGCCACAGAAATACCTTACAAAGAGGATTACCGGCCTCAAACAGATGCCCTACACAAACCATCTCAAAAAACTCCAGCTTTACTCTGTAGCATATTGCCTACTCAGAGGCAATCGCTGCCTAACATACAAAGCTATGACAAACCCAGACCTGTTGGACATGCTCCACGTAAAGAAATCCCAATCCCTCCAAGCTACATGCTCTAAGGACCTAAACAGAACATGCTGGAGGGATAGATTGCTATCTCAGAGACTTCCCATACTCTGGAACAAACTACCTATCTATATCAAACAAAGTTCCTCATTAGCACTCTTCAAGAAAAATCTTGATGATTGGATGGGAGATAGGAAATTCACCCCGGGGATCACGTCTGTGGCTCTGCTTGACAGGGGCACGGGAAAATAATTTTCTTGCGTGGCAAAAGCCAGGGTATCGTTTGCCTAGGCTTAAATAGGCCCTTGGGCCAATAGCCTAGTACCTACCTATGAACCTATGACACTTTCTTTTTGTTTATGTGTTCTAATTTTACATAATACATTTAGCACTTCTTGACTTCTGTAATTTTGTATTTTCCCATTAACTTGATCATACACCATCAGTTTCCATTTCTTTTTATTCAGGACAAAGACCTCCATACTCTGCCTTTTCAGTTCATCCAGAACATTAGACCAATGGGACTCATAGCCATACATTTTTTAAATCCCTACTTTCTGCCTTGCACTCAAACACTTTGTCAGGTAACCCCAGGGAAAGATATGCAAAATCAGCTTTTCATTGCTCCAAAAAAACAGCTTTCCCCCATAAAAATGAAAATGACACTAACTCTCCCAAGTGAAAGCAAGCACTAGATTGTTTTTTTTTTTTCATATCAAAATGACTGGGTTTTCTTGATGCTCTGGTCAATTTATAAATATCACTTCTTCTCTTCATACTATAAAAGTACTGCTGCTACCCAGAGCAGACTGGTCAAACATGACTAAATGAAAGGATGAATGGATAACTAAATAAATAAAAAGATGAAGGCATTGAATAAGTAAATAAAACTGAATGAAAATAAATTTCCAGATTGCATGTCTGCAAATCAGGATAGCAGAAGGAAAGTGAAAAAAAATGATGGTTTTTCATATCATTCACAATTCTTTACAAAGTTTATGATTTATTGCAAAGTATTTTGGCATATGTTCTTCCACTTTTTAAATGTGATGCAAACATGCTTAGCCCAAGTGTGCCTGCAGGCAGGTGCAAGGGGGTACAATTGCACCCCCCTGGAACTGGCTGGCCGGAAGATTAATTTTATTTTAATTTAAAAAAAAAAATGTTTTTTTAAAGGGTGTTCTTCTTTAAGAATGCCCTTTAAGTCCAGTTGCACAGACGCAACAGGTGTTTGTGACCTGTTTTCCTCTTCTACGTCTGTGCGACCGACGGTTTACGTCTTCATCTTCCACGCCCATGCAGAATTTGAATTCCAGAAGACATTTGGACTGTGGACGAATGTACAAGTGAGAAGTAGGTGTGTGCGTGTGTGTGTGTTTAAGTGTTTATATGGTGTATATGTGTAAGAAATAGGTAGACAGGATTGAGCATATGTAAGAAGTAGGTAGGTGTATATGTGTGTGTGTGTGTGTGTGTGTGTGTGTGTGTGTGTGTGTGTGTGTGTGTGAGTATGTGTGCATCTATGCATGCATGTGCATGTGTGAGAGAGAGAGAGTGAAATGCCCTAGTTAGAGTTAGCAGGTGGAATTTATTTTCAAGTGCATTTTTAAGGAATTGTGAGCTTCAAGGGAAGAGAAGTTTACTGCTGCTCATGCTAAGTCTGCTTAAAATGTGCAACTGTTTTGTTTGGCAAATCGTATCACTACTGTGGTATAGAATTTGAAAACAGTTTTACTTACATCTTGAGGGCTGTAGGTTCTACTCCCACAGCATTTAGACTTGTATTTTAAGATGGCAGGGTGCTGCAGTCCTGAGTATGCCCTCCTTTGGGTGAGATGCCTAGTAACTATGACCCTGTTTTTCAACTTGTCACCCATTCCCTATTGCAATATACCAGCTTACCATATTTTTTAATGTAACACAGACAATTTATTCTTCAAGGGAAGCAGGCACTGAATTTGTAGAAACATTGAAATATAAAGTTGTTTTCTAGCAACAACTTCTTCATTAGTTTCAGATCTCTTTAATGTGGAATTATTCAGAATACTTTTACTTCTGCAGAGATTGTGCATATTGTCTGATATTGGTGGATTGTAATGACAGAAGTTTGAGTGGCCTTTTATGGTTGAAATGTTCTGAATTGGGCAGTTTGTCATTATTGGTCCATATGTATTGTTTCATTGTTTACTGGAAAAATGTTCAAAACTATACATTTAAAATACACTCTAACAAGTGGTGCTGTATTATACAAGGGATATAAATCAATTATATATTATAATTAATACAGTCAGGAAGGTGAACTGAAGAACTTTTGTATGGTCCTAAAAATATGTGCAGGGGGCCTATGATATGAAAACAGCCCAAAGGTAAACTTAACCCGCCACTGGCCAGATGCATTTTCTTTCACTGTGGGTTTCAATGCTGTTTCAGTGAATGTGAGTTTCAAAATTGGAGAATGTTTAATGCTAAGTCTGTTTTCATTGTAAGATAACTGCTTTGTTTAGCAAACATCTATCAGTGTTTGTGCTATAAAATTTGAAATAAAAGTTGTAAATTAAATCCAAATATCTGTAATCATTGCAGAAGTAACACATAAACAGAATTCACATTGAGAGTTTTGAACAGTGTTTATGGCCACTGGGGAGAAATAGCCAAGTAATGGGACATGGGAATGGCCGTGTGTGTGGGGGAGGGTGGCCGAGTGGTGGGGCTCTGGGTTTGCACCCCCCCTGCAAAAACTTCTGTGGGCACCCCTGGCTCAGCCATATCTAAGATATTAATATAAAGTATGGCTGTATCTGCAAACAATAATGCCATAATGTCAGACGGTGTGGGCATTACAGAGAAAGTGAGAGGGGCGTTATGAGGCCCAATACCCATATACAGATAATTATATGCATATACATATGTGCACTCATACACAGACACACACACACACACACACACACACACACACACACACACACACACACACACACACAACACTGACACACATAATTGTAACTAATGCTACAGTTACTTATGTAATTATTTTGCACCACTCATTAATCTTGGTTTTCTAACAGCCTCAATTACCAAGATGAAAGGAAAAAAAACAAGTCATTGTAACTGCTTTTTGATGCTGCAGTTAACTTTTTCACTTTTGTTGTTTTTTTTTCTCCCTCTCACATTATTAAGAGACAAGGTTATTAACAAAAGAAAATGGTGGCACCCAAAAAGATTTGAATTTCATTGTTTAGATTTTGTGGCAGATTAGGCACTTTACTTTTATATTGACTTTATCTGAACATTAATAAACTGCTCTGGAACAATGAACATTCTAAGGGAACATCCGAGTCTCCAAATCCATTATCTAAGAAAAGTTTAATATAGCTCATCAAGGAATAATTTATAGATTTCAACTTTCTATAATGCCGATCATAGCAGAGCCACTGTTTACCCGATCTCAGCTTCTAATCTTCCTTTATCATCGGATAGTACACCAACAAAGGAAGTGGCTTCTCTGGCTCTTTCTCAAAAATCACTCCATCAAACAGACTAATTGCAATAACCAAAATATTCCAAAAACGGGTCTGAAACATACTGGACATCTGTTTCCAAAAGCAGTTGAGGCTGCTTTCCAGTCTTCCAAGCAATGAGCCTCTGCCAGTACAATCCACTGCGATCCACCAACTTATGTTATCTCAAACATATATACATAGTCACACCAACAAATCTTTTCTTTAAATGAAAAGTGGATGTATGGCAAGATAAATGCACATTCTCCCTCTGTCAAAAAATACTGCCTGAACTGCAGGTTCCCTAAGAGATCACTCATATCTTTCCATTCACCAGCCTCATGGCAAAATTGACCTAATGGCAATGAAAGAAGGCTTCTCCCTCCTCTACAAGTCTAAATGAAGCTGTTGTTCCTGTCTCAGCTGCCCTTCTACCAGTCCTTCTCTTATCTCTAGGTGACCTGCCAGGATCTGCCAATGTAACCTATTTTCAACATCTAGATCCTGTAATAACTTCATTATGTATTCTTCCACTGACTGCCGCAGCTCTATACCATTAACAACAGCAGTGTTATTGTCATTACCTGCTCTGGTCTGAAGCTCCATGAAATTCCTCATGCTGGCACAACCTTGAGTTTTACAGGTCCCTGCCCACTTCAGCCTCTTCCTTAGCTGCTTCACTAACTGCTGCCTTCTGCCTTAAATGACCTTTCAACTGCTTGGGTTGTTCTCCTGCACAAAGCTGTTATAGCTGAGACAACATCTGCTGAAAACACTCTATTGCTCCTAGTCCATTCATCAATAATTGCCATTGTGCGTACCCCTAACCCGCCTATGTGCCTTAAGTCTGTCACCCCAGTGAAATTCATAATTCGGTCGACAAAACATCATATCCCTTTATAATAGAACATCCTTCTTACTAGAATGTGAAACCAGACCCCGATAAATGACGCTGAATAGCCTGTACTCTAGATAAGCCCTAGCAAGTCTCCAGCCACTCACTGGAACAAAGCCAAATACATTCTCTCCATATGCCCTATTATTTCAAGCTGCTGACTGCAACTCCCAATATACAACCCTTGCTAATTACTGATTACTGTAGCAAC